>NW_027011574.1:441005-471005 GCF_036934945.1 Oncorhynchus masou masou | reverse complement strand
TTCAGAGAGAGACACCAGACAGGATGTGGTTCTGTTTCAGAGAGAGACACCAGACAGGCTGTGGTTCTGTTTCAGAGAGAGCACCAGACAGGCTGTGGTTCTGTTTCAGAGAGAGTGACACCAGACAGGCTGTGGTTCTGTTTCAGAGAGAGAGACACCAGACAGGCTGTGGTTCTGTTTCAGAGAGACACCAGACAGGATGTGGTTCTGTTTCAGAGAGAGAGACACCAGACAGGATGTGGTTCTGTTTCAGAGAGACACCAGACAGGCTGTGGTTCTGTTTCAGAGAGAGAGACACCAGACAGGCTGTGGTTCTGTTTCAGAGAGAGAGAGACCAGACAGGCTGTGGTTCTGTTTCAGAGAGAGAGACACCAGACAGGCTGTGGTTCTGTTTCAGAGAGAGACCAGACAGGCTGTGGTTCTGTTTCAGAGAGAGCGACAACAGATGTGTTCTGTAGTTGCAGATGAAAGATGCAGTAATGAGTTAGCAGTGTGTAACGTAGTGCCTCACATCCTCCTACCCCACATGTCTCTCTGTGTGGTGCAGCAGTCTGTAGGCCTGGCCCAGTCTCACCGTGCTGGGAGAACACAGGAGGGAGGAAGCTGAAGGTCCAACTAGGACACTAATATAGGACACCACCATCACCAGCTTAGGATGCTATGATAAAACCTGGGCAAGGCTACATAAGGAACGATCAGAGGAACGTCCTTAGTACTGATCAGTGCACGGTCCTGAAGAGACTAGTTCACTAGACTGGTTAACAGCCCTGAAGAGACAAGTTCACTAGACTGGTTATGTTTCCTACAGTAGAAAGGAAAAGGCTAATGAATGGTGAATTTATTGTGACCTTTTCAGAGAGCCGATGCATTACACACCTGATGGATAATCAATTGATGAAAGGGAAATATAAAGCTGTTGAAATAGACTGCAACGGCGGCCATTTTACATCTGCGGATTCTCCCTCTACCCAATTAGTGTCTGAGACTCTTGGTGTTCGTATCGTGTTGTTTATGTCTGTGACTCTTGGTGTTAGCTCTGTGTTGTTTATGTCTGAGACTCTTGGTGTTAGCTCTGTGTTGTTTATGTCTGAGACTCTTGGTGTTAGCTCTGTGTTGTTTATGTCTGTGACTCTTGGTGTTAGCTCTGTGTTGTTTATGTCTGAGACTCTTGGTGTTCGCTCTGTGTTGTTTATGTCTGAGACTCTTGGTGTTAGCTCTGTGTTGTTGATGTCTGAGTCTCTTGGTGTTAGCTCTGTGTTGTTTATGTCTGTGACTCTTGGTGTTAGCTCTGTGTTGTTGATGTCTGAGTCTCTTGGTGTTAGCTCTGTGTTGTTTATGTCTGTGACTCTTGGTGTTAGCTCTGTGTTGTTTATGTCTGTGACTCTTGGTGTTAGCTCTGTGTTGTTTATGTCTGTGACTCTTGGTGTTAGCTCTGTGTTGTTTATGTCTGAGACTCTTGGTGTTCGTATCATTGTTTATGTCTGAGAACATTTTGAATAGAAACGCAATGGTTCTCTGGATCAGTCTAAAATGTTGCACATACACTGCTGCCACCTAGTGGCCAATATCTAAATTGCACCTGGTCTGGAATAATACAGCCTTTCTCTTGCATTTCGAAGATGATGGTACACAACAAAATACAACAAACGTAAATGTTTTTATTTGTATTTGATCTAATTTGATATATTCTCCAACATTAGTTACACATTTCCACAAACTTCAAAGTGCTTCCTTTCAAATGGTATCAAGAATTTACATATCCTTGCTTCAGGTCCTGAGATACAGGCAGTTAGATTTGGGTGTGTCATTTTAGGAGAAAATTGATTAAAGGGGCAGATCCTTAAGAGGTATATATAGCGAGAGAGAGAGAGAGAGAGAGAGAGAGAGAGAGAGAGAGAGAGAGAGAGAGAGAGATATTTAGAGAGAGATAGCGAGATAGATAGTGGGGGAGAGAGAGAGGTAGAGAGAGAGATAGAGAGAGAGATAGCGAGATAGATAGCGGGGGAGAGAGAGGGATAGAGAGAGAGATATTTAGAGAGAGATAGCGAGATAGATAGCGGTGGAGAGAGAGGGATAGAGAGAGATAGAGATAGAGATATATAGAGAGAGAGAGAGAGAGATAGCGGGGGAGAGAGAGAGAGATAGCGAGATAGATAGCGGGGGAGAGAGATAGATATAGAGAGAGATAGCGAGATAGATAGAGGGGGAGAGAGAGAGATAGCGAGATAGATAGCGGGGGAGAGAGAGAATTATATTTAGAGAGTTAGAGAGAGAGATAGCGAGAGAGAGAGAGAGAGAGAGAGAGAGAGAGAGATAGATAGCGGGGGAGAGACAGCAAGAGAGAGAGAGAGAGATTTAGAGAGAGATAGATAGCGGGGGAGAGAGAGCGAGATAGATAGCGGGGGAGAGCAAGCGAGAGAGATAGCGGGGGAGAGAGAGCGAGATAGATAGCGGGGGAGAGAGAGCGAGAGAGATAGCGGGGGAGAGAGAGCGAGAGAGATAGCGGTGGAGAGAGAGCGAGTGAGAGAGATAGCGGGGGAGAGAGAGAGAGATATATAGCGGGGGAGAGAGAGCGAGAGAGATAGCGGGGGAGAGAGAGCGAGAGAGAAAGTGGGAGAGAGAGCGAGAGAGAAAGGGGGAGAAACAACGACTGTTTGAGGAAACGGAAAGTAACCATCCAAAACCACATCCCAGATTAGTATTCTACCAGGGTACATAGAAGAGAGCAGAATGAGAATGAGATGTTGTTGACGCAACCAGAATACTGAAACAAGTGTTTACTTTAGTCCAGCTGCATTAGCTCAGATGCTACACTGTATATGTGCCTGTGTGTGTGTGTGTGTGTGTGTGTGTGTGTGTGTGTGTGTGTGTGTGTGTGTGTGTGTGTGTGTGTGTGTGTGTGTGTGTGTGTGTGTGTGTGTGTGTGTGTGTGTGTGTGTGTGTGTGTGTGTGTGTGTGCAGTTTATACAATCCCGGTCCCTGTTTTCAGGTTCATGGAACCAGACGGTAGCTGTGTGTCTTTCCTCTGACACGATTACATATGCAGCATGGAGAGGGAGAGAGAGATGAAAAAACAACCCTTCTCCCTCACTTCTCCCTTCTCCCTCTCCTCCCTTCTTCCTCTCTCCTCCCTTCTCCCTCTCTCCTCCCTCTACTCCTCCCTCTACTCCACCCTCTCTCCTCCCTCTACTCCTCCTTCTCTCCCTCCCCTCTCTCCCTCCCCTCTCTCCCTCTACTCCTCCCCTCTACTCCTCCCTCTACTCCTCCCTCTCTCCTCCCTCTACTCCTCCCTCTCTCTCCCTCTCTCCTCCCTCTACTCCTCCCTCTACTCCTCCCTCTACTCCTCCCTCTACTCCTCACTCTCCTCCCCCTCTACTCCTCCTTCTCTCCTCCCTCTCTCCTCCCTCTCTCCTCCCTCTCTCCTCCCTCTACTCCTCCCTCTCTCCTTCCTCTATCCTCCCTCTCTCCTCCCTCTCTCCTCCCCTCTACTCCTCCCTCTCTCCTCCCTCTCCTCCATTGTCCCTCTCTCCTCCCTCTACTCCTCCCTCTACTCCACCCTCTCTCCTCCCTCTACTCCTCCTTCTCTCCGCCCTCTCTCCTCCCTCTCTCCTCCCTCTCTCCTCCCTCTACTCCTCCCTCTACTCCTCCCTCTACTCCTCCCTCTCTCCTCCCTCTCTCCTCCCTCTACTCCTCCCTCTCTCATCCCTCTCTCCTCCCTCTACTCCTCCCTCTACTCCTCCCTCTACTTCTCCCTCTACTCCTCCCTCTCTCCTCCCTCTACTCCTCCTTCTCTCCTCCCTCTCTCCTCCCTCTTTCCTCCCTCTCTCCTCCCTCTACTCCTCCCTCTACTCCTCCCTCTACTCCTCCCTCTCTCCCTCCCTCTCCTCCTCCCTCTACTCCTCCCTCTCTCCTCCCTCTCTCCTCCCTCATCCCCCTCTCGTCCTCTTTATGGCTGCTGTTGGATGACATTTCCTGTCCCCCTTTTTATATCACCAGGAGAATTAGTAAACATAAACGTTGAAACTGCTTAGGCTTAAATTGACGAGGCCTCGAGTAATGGCTTGAAAAGCTCTTCCTCCTTCACTATAATCGTCCATCAAAATGGGTGATATAAAATCCTAACAACCGGCAAAACTTTTTCTCAGCTGACAATATATCTTTGTGACAAAGCACACTCTGCTCATCTGACAGCGAGAGAGAGAGGGGAGACCGTTAGTCACCAAACACACAGTCACAACATCTACTCAAACACACTCTGCTCTTCTGACAGAGAGAGGAGACCATTAGTCACCAAACACACAGTCACAACATCTACTTAAACACACTCTGCTCTTCTGACAGAGAGAGAGAGGGGAGACCGTTAGTCACCAAACACACAGACAACATCTACTCAAACACACTCTGCTCTTCTGACAGAGAGGGGAGACCGTTAGTCACCAAACACACAGTCACAACATCTACTCAAGCACACTCTGCTCATCTGACAGCGAGAGAGAGGGGGGAGACCGTTAGTCACCAAACACACAGTCACAACATCTACTTAAACACACTCTGCTCTTCTGACAGCGAGAGAGAGGGGAGACCGTTAGTCACCAAACACACAGTCACAACATCTACTCAAACACACTCTGCTCTTCTGACAGAGAGGGGAGACCGTTAGTCACCAAACACACAGTCACAACATCTACTTAAACACACTCTGCTCTTCTGACAGAGAGAGAGAGGGGAGACCGTTAGTCACCAAACACACAGTCACAACATCTACTCAAACACACTCTGCTCTTCTGACAGAGAGGGGAGACCGTTAGTCACCAAACACACAGTCACAACATCTACTCAAGCACACTCTGCTCATCTGACAGCGAGAGAGAGGGGGGAGACCGTTAGTCACCAAACACACAGTCACAACATCTACTTAAACACACTCTGCTCATCTGACAGAGAGAGAGAGAGGGGAGACCGTTAGTCACCAAACACACAGTCACAACATCTACTCACACACACTCTGCTCATCTGACAGAGAGAGAGAGACCGTTAGGTCACAACATCTACTCAAACACACTCTGCTCATCTGACAGAGGGGGAGACGTTAGTCACCAAACACACAGTCACAACATCTACTCAAACACACTCTGCTCATCTGACAGAGAGAGAGGAGAGACCGTTAGTCACCAAACACACAGTCACAACATCTACTCAAACACACTCTGCTCTTCTGACAGCGAGAGAGGAGACCGTTAGTCACCAAACACACAGTCACAACATCTACTCAAACACACTCTGCTCATCTGACAGAGAGAGAGAGAGGGGAGACCGTTAGTCACCAAACACACAGTCACAACATCTACTCAAACACACTCTGCTCATCTGACAGAGAGAGAGAGAGGGGAGACCGTTAGTCACCAAACACACAGTCACAACATCTACTCAAACACACTCTGCTCATCTGACAGAGAGAGAGAGAGGGGAGACCGTTAGTCACCAAACACACAGTCACAACATCTACTCAAACACACTCTGCTCATCTGACAGAGAGAGAGAGAGGAGAGACCGTTAGTCACCAAACACACAGTCACAACATCTACTCAAACACACTCTGCTCTTCTGACAGCGAGAGAGAGGGGAGACCGTTAGTCACCAAACACACAGTCACAACATCTACTCAAACACACTCTGCTCATCTGACAGAGAGAGAGAGAGGGGAGACCGTTAGTCACCAAACACACAGTCACAACATCTACTCAAACACTCTGCTCATCTGACACAGAGAGAGAGAGGAGAGACCGTTAGTCACCAAACACACAGTCACAACATCTACTCAAACACACTCTGCTCTTCTGACAGCGAGAGAGAGGGGAGACCGTTAGTCACCAAACACACAGTCACAACATCTACTTAAACACACTCTGCTCTTCTGACAGCGAGAGGAGACCGTTAGTCACCAAACACACAGTCACAACATCTACTCAAACACTATCTGCTCTTCTGACAGAGAGAGGAGACCGTTGGTCACCAAACACACAGTCACAACATCTACTCATACACACTCCGCTCATCTGACAGAGAGAGAGAGAGAGGGGAGAACGTTAGTCACCAAACACACAGTCACAACATCTACTTAAACACACTCTGCTCTTCTGACAGCGAGAGGAGACCGTTAGTCACCAAACACACAGTCACAACATCTACTCTAACACTATCTGCTCTTCTGACAGAGAGAGGACACCGTTAGTCACCAAACACACAGTCACAACATCTACTCAAATACATTCTGCTCTTCTGACAGAGAGAGGAGACCGTTAGTAACCAAACACACAGTCACAACATCTACTCAAACACTATCTACTCTTCTGACAGCGAGAGAGAGAGGAGACCGTTGGTCACCAAACACACAGTCACAACATCTACTCAAACACATTCTGCTCTTCTGACAGAGAGAGGAGACCGTTGGTCACCAAACACACAGTCACAACATCTACTCAAACACTATCTGCTCTTCTGACAGAGAGAGGAGACCGTTGGTCACCAAACACACAGTCACAACATCTTTTTAGTTATTTATTTATTTCACCTTTATTTAACCAGGTAGGCAAGTTGAGAACATAGGCAAGATAAAGTAGATGGTATCGAGTACAGTATATACATATGAGCCCTATCTGGTCTAAAGTAGTGTACAATGTAGGGAATAGGGTTCTATAGGGCTCTGGTCTAAAGTAGTGTAATATGTAGGGAATAGGGTGTTATAGGGCTCTGGTCTAAAGTAGTGTACTATGTAGGGAATAGGGTGTTATAGGGCTCTGGTCTAAAGTAGTGTACTATGTAGGGAATAGGGTGTTATAGGGCTCTGGTCTAAAGTAGTGTACTATGTAGGGAATAGGGTGTTATAGGGCTCTGGTCTAAAGAAGTGCACTATATAGGGAATACTGTGCTATTGTGGTAGTGTACTATGTAGGGAATAGGGTGTTATAGGGCTCTCGTCTAAAGTAGTGTACTATGTAGGGAATAGGGAGTTATAGGGCTCTGGTCTAAAGTAGTGTACTATGTAGGGAATAGGGTGTTATAGGGCTCTGGTCTAAAGTAGTGTACTATGTAGGGAATAGGGTGTTATAGGGCTCAGGTCTAAAGAAGTGCACTATATAGGGAATATGGTTTTATAGGGCTCTGGTCTAAAGTAGTGTACTATGTAGGGAATAGGGTGTTATAGTGCTCTGGTCTAAAGAAGTGCACTATATAGGGAATAGGGTGCTATTGTGGTAGTGTACTATTTAGGGAATAGGGTGTTATAGGGCTCTGGTCTAAAGTAGTGTACTATGTAGGGAATAGGGTGTTATAGGGCTCTATTGTGGACTGATGCACAAGGTTCGCTGAGTTTGTTGTTGAGTGCTGCTGTTGTTTTGTTCTCCGTCGTAGATGTGAACATCAGCTGATGCTTTTCTTCCAGGTCCTTCATGATGACTAACAGGAAGTCAAATGCTGGTCGTCATAGGTAGTGATAGGATAGAACCCTATTCCCAATATAGTCCCTCGTCATAGGTAGTGATAGGATAGAACCCTATTCCCTATATAGCCCCCATGGGCCCTCATCATAGGTAGTGATAGGATAGCACCCTATTCCCAATATAGTCCCTCGTCATAGGTAGTGATAGGATAGAACCCTATTCCCTATATAGCCCCCATGGGCCCTCATCATAGGTAGTGATAGGATAGCACCCTATTCCCAATATAGTCTCCATGGGCCCTCGTCATAGGTAGTGATAGGATAGCACCCTATTCCCAATATAGTCTCCATGGGCCCTCGTCATAGGTAGTGATAGGATAGCACCCTATTCCCTATATAGTCCCTCGTCATAGGTAGTGCATTATGTGCCTACATAGAGGAAGATTCCCAAATAGCACCCTATTCCCTATATAGTCCCCATGGGCCCTAGTCATAGTGTAGTGCACCCTATTCCACATATAGTCCCTATGGGCCCTAGTCATAGTGTAGTGCACCCTATTCCCTATATAGTCCCCATGGGCCCTAGTCATAGGGTAGTGCACCCTATTCCACATATAGTCCCTATGGGCCCTAGTCATAGAGTTGTGCACCCTATTCCACCTAGAGTCCTATGGGCCCTAGTCATAGGGTAGTGTACCCTATTCACCATATAGTCCCTATGGGTCCTAGTCATAGTGTAGTGCACCCTATTCCACATATAGTCCCTATGGGCCCTAGTCATAGAGTTGTGCACCCTATTCCACCTAGAGTCCTATGGGCCCTAGTCATAGGGTAGTGTACCCTATTCACCATATAGTCCCTATGGGTCCTAGTCATAGGGTAGTGCACCCTATTCCACATATAGTCCCTATGGGCCCTAGTCATAAGGTAGTGCACCCTATTCCACATATAGTCCCTATGGGCCCTAGTCATAGTGTAGTTCACCCTATTCCACATATAGTCCCTATGGGCCCTAGTCATAGTGTAGTGCACCCTATTCCCCATATAGTCCCTATGGGCCCTAGTCATAGGGTAGTGCACCCTTTTCCATATATAGTCCCCATGGGCCCTAGTCATAGTGTAGTGCACCCTATTCCACATATAGTCCCTATGGGCCCTAGTCATAGGGTAGTGCACCCTATTCCACATATAGTCCCCATGGGCTCTAGTCATAGTGTAGTGCACCCTATTCCCAATATAGTCCCTATGGGCCCTAGTCATAGGGTAGTGCACCCTATTCCATATATAGTCCCCATGGGCCCTAGTCATAGTGTAGTGCACCCTATTCCACATATAGTCCCTATGGGCCCTAGTCATAGGGTAGTGCACCCTATTCCACATATAGTCCCCATGGGCTCTAGTCATAGTGTAGTACACCCTATTCCCCATATAGTCCCTATGGGCCCTAGTCATAGGGTAGTGCACCCTATTCCATATATAGTCCCCATGGGCCCTAGTCATAGTGTAGTGCACCCTATTCCATATATAGTCCCCATGGGCCCTAGTCATAGTGTAGTGCACCCTATTCCACATATAGTCCCTATGGGCCCTAGTCATAGGGTAGTGCACCTATTCCATATATAGTCCCCATGGGCCCTAGTCATAGTGTAGTGCACCCTATTCCATATATAGTCCCCATGGGCTCTAGTCATAGTGTAGTGCACCCTATTCCATATATAGTCCCTATGGGCCCTAGTCATAGTGTAGTGCACCCTATTCCACATATAGTCCCTATGGGTCCTAGTCATAGTGTAGTGCACCCTATACCCCATATAGTCCCCATGGGCCCTAGTCATAGGGTAGTGGCACCCTGTTCCACATATAGTCCCTATGGGTCCTAGTCATAGTGTAGTGCACCCTATTCCACATATAGTCCCATTGTTCCCTAGTCATAGTGTAGTGGCACCCTGTTCCCTATATAGTCCCTATGGGCCCTAGTCATAGTGTAGTGCACCCTATTCCACATATAGTCCCTATGGGTCCTAGTCATAGTGTAGTGCACCCTATACCCCATATAGTCCCAATGGGCCCTAGTCATAGGGTAGTGGCACCCTGTTCCCTATATAGTCCCCATTGTTCCCTAGTCATAGTGTAGTGGCACCCTGTTCCCTATATAGTCCCTATGGGCCCTAGTCATAGGGTAGTGCACCCTATTCCACATATAGTCCCTATGGGCCCTAGTCATAGGGTAGTGCACTATTCCACATATAGTCCCTATGGGCCCTAGTCATAGGGTAGTGCACCCTATTCCACATATAGTCCCTATGGGCCCTAGTCATAGGGTAGTGGCACCCTGTTCCCTATATAGTCCCTATGGGCCCTAGTCATAGGGTAGTGCACCCTATTCCACATATAGTCCCTATGGGTCCTAGTCATAGGGTAGTGCACTCTATTCCACATATAGTCTCTATGGGCCCTAGTCATAGTGTAGTGCACCCTATTCCACATATAGTCCCCATGGGCCCTAGTCATAGGGTAGTGCACTCTATTCCACATATAGTCCCCATGGGCCCTAGTCATAGTGTAGTGCATCCTATTCCCCATATAGTCCCTATGGGCCCTAGTCATAGGGTAGTGCACCCTATTCCATATATAGTCCCCATGGGCCCTAGTCATAGTGTAGTGCACCCTATTCCACATATAGTCCCTATGGGCCCTAGTCATAGGGTAGTGCACCCTATTCCACATATAGTCCCCATGGGCTCTAGTCATAGTGTAGTACACCCTATTCCCCATATAGTCCCTATGGGCCCTAGTCATAGGGTAGTGCACCCTATTCCATATATAGTCCCCATGGGCCCTAGTCATAGTGTAGTGTACCCTATTCACCATATAGTCCCTATGGGTCCTAGTCATAGTGTAGTGCACCCTATTCCACATATAGTCCCTATGGGCCCTAGTCACAGTGTAGTGGCACCCTGTTCCCTATATAGTCCCTATGGGCCCTAGTCATAAGGTAGTGCACCCTATTCCACATATAGTCCCTATGGACCCTAGTCATAGTGTAGTTCACCCTATTCCACATATAGTCCCTATGGGCCCTAGTCATAAGGTAGTGCACCCTATTCCCCATATAGTCCCCATGGGCCCTAGTCATAGTGTAGTGGCACCCTGTTCCCTATATAGTCCCTATGGGCCCTAGTCATAGTGTAGTGCACCCTATTCCCCATATAGTCCCTATGGGCCCTAGTCATAGGGTAGTGCACCCTATTCCATATATAGTCCCCATGGGCCCTAGTCATAGTGTAGTGCACCCTATTCCACATATAGTCCCTATGGGCCCTAGTCATAGGGTAGTGCACCCTATTCCACATATAATCCCAATGGGCCCTAGTCATAGGATAGTGGCACCCTGTTCCCTATATAGTCCCCATTGTTCCCTAGTCATAGTGTAGTGGCACCCTGTTCCCTATATAGTCCCTATGGGCCCTAGTCATAGTGTAGTGCACCCTATTCCACATATAGTCCCTATGGGTCCTAGTCATAGTGTAGTGCACCCTATACCCCATATAGTCCCAATGGGCCCTAGTCATAGGGTAGTGGCACCCTGTTCCCTATATAGTCCCCATTGTTCCCTAGTCATAGTGTAGTGGCACCCTGTTCCCTATATAGTCCCTATGGGCCCTAGTCATAGGGTAGTGCACCCTATTCCACATATAGTCCCTATGGGTCCTAGTCATAGGGTAGTGCACTCTATTCCACATATAGTCTCTATGGGCCCTAGTCATAGTGTAGTGCACACTATTCCACATATAGTCCCCATGGGCCCTAGTCATAGGGTAGTGCACTCTATTCCACATATAGTCCCCATGGGCCCTAGTCATTGTGTAGTGCACCCTATTCCACATATAGTCCCTATGGGTCCTAGTCATAGGGTAGTGCACCCTATTCCACATATAGTCCCTATGGGTCCTAGTCATAGGGTAGTTCACTCTATTCCACATATAGTCTCTATGGGCCCTAGTCATAGTGTAGTGCACCCTATTCCACATATAGTCCCTATGGGCCCTAGTCATAGGGTAGTGCACCCTTTTCCACATATAGTCCCCATGGGCTCTAGTCATAGTGTAGTGCATCCTATTCCCCATATAGTCCCTATGGGCCCTAGTCATAGGGTAGTGCACCCTATTCCATATATAGTCCCCATGGGCCCTAGTCATAGTGTAGTGCACCCTATTCCACATATAGTCCCTATGGGCCCTAGTCATAGGGTAGTGCACCCTATTCCACATATAGTCCCCATGGGCTCTAGTCATAGTGTAGTACACCCTATTCCCCATATAGTCCCTATGGGTCCTAGTCATAGTGTAGTGCACCCTATTCCACATATAGTCCCTTTTGGCCCTAGTCACAGTGTAGTGGCACCCTGTTCCCTATATAGTCCCTATGGGCCCTAGTCATAAGGTAGTGCACCCTATTCCACATATAGTCCCTATGGGCCCTAGTCATAGTGTAGTTCACCCTATTCCACATATAGTCCCTATGGGCCCTAGTCATAAGGTAGTGCACCCTATTCCCCATATAGTCCCCATGGGCCCTAGTCATAGTGTAGTGGCACCATGTTCCACATATAGTCCCTATGGGCCCTAGTCATAGGGTAGTGCACCCTATTCCACATATAGTCCCCATGGGCTCTAGTCATAGTGTAGTACACCCTATTCCCCATATAGTCCCTATGGGCCCTAGTCATAGGGTAGTGCACCCTATTCCACATATAGTCCCTATGGGCCCTAGTCATAGTGTAGTTCACCCTATTCCACATATAGTCCCTATGGGCCCTAGTCATAAGGTAGTGCACCCTATTCCATATATAGTCCCCATGGGCCCTAGTCATAGTGTACTGCACCCTATTCCACATATAGTCCCTATGGGCCCTAGTCATAGGGTAGTGCACCCTATTCCACATATAGTCCCCATGGGCTCTAGTCATAGTGTAGTGCACCCTATTCCCCATATAGTCCCTATGGGCCCTAGTCATAGGGTAGTGCACCCTATTCCATATATAGTCCCTATGGGCCCTAGTCATAGGGTAGTGCACCCTATTCCACATATAGTCCCTATGGGTCCTAGTCATAGGGTAGTGCACTCTATTCCACATATAGTCTCTATGGGCCCTAGTCATAGTGTAGTGCACCCTATTCCACATATAGTCCCCATGGGCCCTAGTCATAGGGTAGTGCACTCTATTCCACATATAGTCCCCATGGGCCCTAGTCTTTGTGTAGTGCACCCTATTCCACATGTAGTCCCTATGGGTCCTAGTCATAGGGTAGTGCACCCTATTCCACATATAGTCCCTATGGGTCCTAGTCATAGGGTAGTTCACTCTATTCCACATATAGTCTCTATGGGCCCTAGTCATAGTGTAGTGCACCCTATTCCACATATAGTCCCTATGGGCCCTAGTCATAGGGTAGTGCACCCTTTCACATATAGTCCCCATGGGCTCTAGTCATAGTGTAGTGCATCCTATTCCCCATATAGTCCCTATGGGCCCTAGTCATAGGGTAGTGCACCCTATTCCATATATAGTCCCCATGGGCCCTAGTCATAGTGTAGTGCACCCTATTCCACATATAGTCCCTATGGGCCCTAGTCATAGGGTAGTGCACCCTATTCCACATATAGTCCCCATGGGCTCTAGTCATAGTGTAGTACACCCTATTCCCCATATAGTCCCTATGGGTCCTAGTCATAGTGTAGTGCACCCTATTCCACATATAGTCCCTATTGGCCCTAGTCACAGTGTAGTGGCACCCTGTTCCCTATATAGTCCCTATGGGCCCTAGTCATAAGGTAGTGCACCCTATTCCACATATAGTCCCTATGGGCCCTAGTCATAGTGTAGTTCACCCTATTCCACATATAGTCCCTATGGGCCCTAGTCATAGTGTAGTGCACCCTATTTCCCATATAGTCCCTATTGGCCCTAGTCATAGTGTAGTGCACCCTATTCCCCATATAGTCCCTATGGGCCCTAGTCATAGGGTAGTGCACCCTATTCCATATATAGTCCCCATGGGCCCTAGTCATAGTGTAGTGCACCCTATTCCACATATAGTCCCTATGGGCCCTAGTCATAGGGTAGTGCACCCTAGTCCACATATAGTCCCCATGGGCTCTAGTCATAGTGTAGTACACCCTATTCCCCATATAGTCCCTATGGGCCCTAGTCATAGGGTAGTGCACCCTATTCCACATATAGTCCCTATGGGCCCTAGTCATAGTGTAGTTCACCCTATTCCACATATAGTCCCTATGGGCCCTAGTCATAAGGTAGTGCACCCTATTCCATATATAGTCCCCATGGGCCCTAGTCATAGTGTACTGCACCTTATTCCACATATAGTCCCTATGGGCCCTAGTCATAGGGTAGTGCACCCTATTCCACATATAGTCCCCATGGGCTCTAGTCATAGTGTAGTGCACCCTATTCCCCATATAGTCCCTATGGGCCCTAGTCATAGGGTAGTGCACCCTATTCCATATATAGTCCCCATGGGCCCTAGTCATAGTGTAGTGCACCCTATTCCACATATAGTCCCTATGGGCCCTAGTCATAGGGTAGTGCACCCTATTCCACATATAGTCCCCATGGGCTCTAGTCATAGTGTAGTACACCCTATTCCCCATATAGTCCCTATGGGCCCTAGTCATAGGGTAGTGCACCCTATTCCATATATAGTCCCCGTGGGCCCTAGTCATAGTGTAGTGCACCCTATTCCATATATAGTCCCCATGGGCCCTAGTCATAGTGTAGTGCACCCTATTCCACATATAGTCCCTATGGGCCCTAGTCATAGGGTAGTGCACCCTATTCCATATATAGTCCCCATGGGCCCTAGTCATAGTGTAGTGCACCCTATTCCATATATAGTCCCCATGGGCTCTAGTCATAGTGTAGTGCACCCTATTCCATATATAGTCCCTATGGGCCCTAGTCATAGTGTAGTGCACCCTATTCCACATATAGTCCCTATGGGTCCTAGTCATAGTGTAGTGCACCCTATACCCCATATAGTCCCCATGGGCCCTAGTCATAGGGTAGTGGCACCCTGTTCCACATATAGTCCCTATGGGTCCTAGTCATAGTGTAGTGCACCCTATTCCACATATAGTCCCAATGGGCCCTAGTCATAGGGTAGTGGCACCCTGTTCCCTATATAGTCCCCATTGTTCCCTAGTCATAGTGTAGTGGCACCCTGTTCCCTATATAGTCCCTATGGGCCCTAGTCATAGTGTAGTGCACCCTATTCCACATATAGTCCCTATGGGTCCTAGTCATAGTGTAGTGCACCCTATACCCCATATAGTCCCAATGGGCCCTAGTCATAGGGTAGTGGCACCCTGTTCCCTATATAGTCCCCATTGTTCCCTAGTCATAGTGTAGTGGCACCCTGTTCCCTATATAGTCCCTATGGGCCCTAGTCATAGGGTAGTGCACCCTATTCCACATATAGTCCCTATGGGCCCTAGTCATAGGGTAGTGCACCCTATTCCACATATAGTCCCTATGGGCCCTAGTCATAGGGTAGTGCACCCTATTCCACATATAGTCCCTATGGGCCCTAGTCATAGGGTAGTGGCACCCTGTTCCCTATATAGTCCCTATGGGCCCTAGTCATAGTGTAGTGCACCCTATTCCACATATAGTCCCTATGGGTCCTAGTCATAGGGTAGTGCACTCTATTCCACATATAGTCTCTATGGGCCCTAGTCATAGTGTAGTGCACCCTATTCCACATATAGTCCCCATGGGCCCTAGTCATAGGGTAGTGCACTCTATTCCACATATAGTCCCCATGGGCCCTAGTCATTGTGTAGTGCACCCTATTCCACATGTAGTCCCTATGGGTCCTAGTCATAGGGTAGTGCACCCTATTCCACATATAGTCCCTATGGGTCCTAGTCATAGGGTAGTGCACTCTATTCCACATATAGTCTCTATGGGCCCTAGTCATAGTGTAGTGCACCCTATTCCACATATAGTCCCCATGGGCCCTAGTCATAGGGTAGTGCACTCTATTCCACATATAGTCCCCATGGGCCCTAGTCATTGTGTAGTGCACCCTATTCCACATGTAGTCCCTATGGGCCCTAGTCATTGTGTAGTGCACCCTATTCCACATATAGTCCCTATGGGCCCTAGTCATAGTGTAGTGCACCCTATTCCACATATAGTCCCTATGGGTCCTAGTCATAGTGTAGTGCACCCTATACCCCATATAGTCCCAAGGGGCCTAGTCATAGGGTAGTGGCACCCTGTTCCACATATAGTCCCTATGGGTCCTAGTCATAGTGTAGTGCACCCTATTCCACATATAGTCCCAATGGGCCCTAGTCATAGGGTAGTGGCACCCTGTTCCCTATATAGTCCCCATTGTTCCCTAGTCATAGTGTAGTGGCACCCTGTTCCCTATATAGTCCCTATGGGCCCTAGTCATAGTGTAGTGCACCCTATTCCACATATAGTCCCTATGGGTCCTAGTCATAGTGTAGTGCACCCTATACCCCATATAGTCCCCATGGGCCCTAGTCATAGGGTAGTGGCACCCTGTTCCCTATATAGTCCCCATTGTTCCCTAGTCATAGTGTAGTGGCACCCTGTTCCCTATATAGTCCCTATGGGCCCTAGTCATAGGGTAGTGCACCCTATTCCACATATAGTCCCTATGGGCCCTAGTCATAGGGTAGTGCACCCTATTCCACATATAGTCCCTATGGGCCCTAGTCATAGGGTAGTGCACCCTATTCCACATATAGTCCCTATGGGTCCTAGTCATAGGGTAGTGCACTCTATTCCACATATAGTCTCTATGGGCCCTAGTCATAGTGTAGTGCACCCTATTCCACATATAGTCCCCATGGGCCCTAGTCATAGGGTAGTGCACTCTATTCCACATATAGTCCCCATGGGCCCTAGTCATTGTGTAGTGCACCCTATTCCACATGTAGTCCCTATGGGTCCTAGTCATAGGGTAGTGCACCCTATTCCACATATAGTCCCTATGGGTCCTAGTCATAGGGTAGTGCACTCTATTCCACATATAGTCTCTATGGGCCCTAGTCATAGTGTAGTGCACCCTATTCCACATATAGTCCCCATGGGCCCTAGTCATAGGGTAGTGCACTCTATTCCACATATAGTCCCCATGGGCCCTAGTCATTGTGTAGTGCACCCTATTCCACATGTAGTCCCTATGGGCCCTAGTCATTGTGTAGTGCACCCTATTCCACATATAGTCCCTATGGGCCCTAGTCATAGGGTAGTGCACTCTATTCCACATATAGTCCCCATGGGCCCTAGTCATAGGGTAGTGCACTCTATTCCACATATAGTCCCTATGGGCCCTAGTCATAGTGTAGTGCACCCTATTCCATATATAGTCCCTATGGGCCCTAGTCATAGTGTAGTGCACCCTATTCCACATATAGTCCCTATGGGTCCTAGTCATAGTGTAGTGCACCCTATACCCCATATAGTCCCCATAGGCCCTAGTCATAGGGTAGTGGCACCCTGTTCCACATATAGTCCCTATGGGTCCTAGTCATAGTGTAGTGCACCCTATTCCACATATAGTCCCAATGGGTCCTAGTCATAGTGTAGTGCACCCTATACCCCATATAGTCCCAATGGGCCCTAGTCATAGGGTAGTGGCACCCTGTTCCCTATATAGTCCCCATTGTTCCCTAGTCATAGTGTAGTGGCACCCTGTTCCCTATATAGTCCCTATGGGCCCTAGTCATAGGGTAGTGCACCCTATTCCACATATAGTCCCTATGGGCCCTAGTCATAGGGTAGTGCACCCTATTCCACATATAGTCCCTATGGGCCCTAGTCATAGGGTAGTGGCACCCTGTTCCCTATATAGTCCCTATGGGCCCTAGTCATAGTGTAGTGCACCCTATTCCACATATAGTCCCTATGGGTCCTAGTCATAGGGTAGTGCACTCTATTCCACATATAGTCCCCATGGGCCCTAGTCATTGTGTAGTGCACCCTATTCCACATGTAGTCCCTATGGATCCTAGTCATAGGGTAGTGCACCCTATTCCACATATAGTCCCTATGGGTCCTAGTCATAGGGTAGTGCACTCTATTCCACATATAGTCTCTATGGGCCCTAGTCATAGTGTAGTGCACCCTATTCCACATATAGTCCCCATGGGCCCTAGTCATAGGGTAGTGCACTCTATTCCACATATAGTCCCCATGGGCCCTAGTCATTGTGTAGTGCACCCTATTCCACATGTAGTCCCTATGGGCCCTAGTCATTGTGTAGTGCACCCTATTCCACATATAGTCCCTATGGGCCCTAGTCATAGTGTAGTGCACCCTATTCCACATATAGTCCCTATGGGTCCTAGTCATAGTGTAGTGCACCCTATACCCCATATAGTCCCAAGGGGCCTAGTCATAGGGTAGTGGCACCCTGTTCCACATATAGTCCCTATGGGTCCTAGTCATAGTGTAGTGCACCCTATTCCACATATAGTCCCAATGGGCCCTAGTCATAGGGTAGTGGCACCCTGTTCCCTATATAGTCCCCATTGTTCCCTAGTCATAGTGTAGTGGCACCCTGTTCCCTATATAGTCCCTATGGGCCCTAGTCATAGGGTAGTGCACCCTATTCCACATATAGTCCCTATGGGCCCTAGTCATAGGGTAGTGCACCCTATTCCACATATAGTCCCTATGGGCCCTAGTCATAGGGTAGTGGCACCCTGTTCCCTATATAGTCCCTATGGGCCCTAGTCATAGGGTAGTGCACCCTATTCCACATATAGTCCCTATGGGTCCTAGTCATAGGGTAGTGCACTCTATTCCACATATAGTCTCTATGGGCCCTAGTCATAGTGTAGTGCACCCTATTCCACATATAGTCCCCATGGGCCCTAGTCATAGGGTAGTGCACTCTATTCCACATATAGTCCCCATGGGCCCTAGTCATTGTGTAGTGCACCCTATTCCACATGTAGTCCCTATGGGTCCTAGTCATAGGGTAGTGCACCCTATTCCACATATAGTCCCTATGGGTCCTAGTCATAGGGTAGTGCACTCTATTCCACATATAGTCTCTATGGGCCCTAGTCATAGTGTAGTGCACCCTATTCCACATATAGTCCCCATGGGCCCTAGTCATAGGGTAGTGCACTCTATTCCACATATAGTCCCCATGGGCCCTAGTCATTGTGTAGTGCACCCTATTCCACATGTAGTCCCTATGGGCCCTAGTCATTGTGTAGTGCACCCTATTCCACATATAGTCCCTATGGGCCCTAGTCATAGGGTAGTGCACTCTATTCCACATATAGTCCCCATGGGCCCTAGTCATAGGGTAGTGCACTCTATTCCACATACAGTCCCTATGGGCCCTAGTCATAGTGTAGTGCACCCTATTCCATATATAGTCCCTATGGGCCCTAGTCATAGTGTAGTGCACCCTATTCCACATATAGTCCCTATGGGTCCTAGTCATAGTGTAGTGCACCCTATACCCCATATAGTCCCCATAGGCCCTAGTCATAGGGTAGTGGCACCCTGTTCCACATATAGTCCCTATGGGTCCTAGTCATAGTGTAGTGCACCCTATTCCACATATAGTCCCAATGGGTCCTAGTCATAGTGTAGTGCACCCTATACCCCATATAGTCCCAATGGGCCCTAGTCATAGGGTAGTGGCACCCTGTTCCCTATATAGTCCCCATTGTTCCCTAGTCATAGTGTAGTGGCACCCTGTTCCCTATATAGTCCCTATGGGCCCTAGTCATAGGGTAGTGCACCCTATTCCACATATAGTCCCTATGGGCCCTAGTCATAGGGTAGTGCACCCTATTCCACATATAGTCCCTATGGGCCCTAGTCATAGGATAGTGCACCCTATTCCACATATAGTCCCTATGGGCCCTAGTCATAGGGTAGTGGCACCCTGTTCCCTATATAGTCCCTATGGGCCCTAGTCATAGGGTAGTGCACCCTATTCCACATATAGTCCCTATGGGTCCTAGTCATAGGGTAGTGCACTCTATTCCACATATAGTCTCTATGGGCCCTAGTCATAGTGTAGTGCACCCTATTCCACATATAGTCCCCATGGGCCCTAGTCATAGGGTAGTGCACCCTATTCCACATATAGTCCCCATGGGCTCTAGTCATAGTGTAGTACACCCTATTCCCCATATAGTCCCTATGGGCCCTAGTCATAGGGTAGTGCACCCTATTCCATATATAGTCCCCATGGGCCCTAGTCATAGTGTAGTGCACCCTATTCCATATATAGTCCCCATGGGCTCTAGTCATAGTGTAGTGCACCCTATTCCATATATAGTCCCTATGGGCCCTAGTCATAGTGTAGTGCACCCTATTCCACATATAGTCCCTATGGGTCCTAGTCATAGTGTAGTGCACCCTATACCCCATATAGTCCCAAGGGGCCTAGTCATAGGGTAGTGGCACCCTGTTCCACATATAGTCCCTATGGGTCCTAGTCATAGTGTAGTGCACCCTATTCCACATATAGTCCCAATGGGCCCTAGTCATTGTGTAGTGCACCCTATTCCACATGTAGTCCCTATGGGCCCTAATCATAGGGTAGTGCACTCTATTCCACATATAGTCCCCATGGGCCCTAGTCATTGTGTAGTGCACCCTATTCCACATGTAGTCCCTATGGGCCCTAGTCATTGTGTAGTGCACCCTATTCCACATATAGTCCCTATGGGCCCTAGTCATAGGGTAGTGCACTCTATTCCACATATAGTCCCCATGGGCCCTAGTCATAGGGTAGTGCACTCTATTCCACATATAGTCCCTATGGGCCCTAGTCATAGTGTAGTGCACCCTATTCCATATATAGTCCCTATGGGCCCTAGTCATAGTGTAGTGCACCCTATTCCACATATAGTCCCTATGGGTCCTAGTCATAGTGTAGTGCACCCTATACCCCATATAGTCCCCATGGGCCCTAGTCATAGGGTAGTGGCACCCTGTTCCACATATAGTCCCTATGGGTCCTAGTCATAGTGTAGTGCACCCTATTCCACATATAGTCCCAATGGGTCCTATTCATAGTGTAGTGCACCCTATACCCCATATAGTCCCAATGGGCCCTAGTCATAGGGTAGTGGCACCCTGTTCCCTATATAGTCC
Organism: Oncorhynchus masou masou; assembly: GCF_036934945.1. Classification (NCBI taxonomy): domain Eukaryota; kingdom Metazoa; phylum Chordata; class Actinopteri; order Salmoniformes; family Salmonidae; genus Oncorhynchus; species Oncorhynchus masou. The sequence goes on along the minus strand of NW_027011574.1, from coordinate 450,378 downwards.
CCATTGTTCCCTAGTCATAGTGCAGTGGCACCCTGTTCCCTATATAGTCCCTATGGGCCCTAGTCATAGGGTAGTGCACCCTATTCCACATATAGTCCCTATGGGCCCTAGTCATAGGGTAGTGCACCCTATTCCACATATAGTCCCTATGGGCCCTAGTCATAGGGTAGTGCACCCTATTCCACATATAGTCCCTATGGGCCCTAGTCATAGGGTAGTGGCACCCTGTTCCCTATATAGTCCCTATGGGCCCTAGTCATAGGGTAGTGCACCCTATTCCACATATAGTCCCTATGGGTCCTAGTCATAGGGTAGTGCACTCTATTCCACATATAGTCTCTATGGGCCCTAGTCATAGTGTAGTGCACCCTATTCCACATATAGTCCCCATGGGCCCTAGTCATAGGGTAGTGCACTCCATTCCACATATAGTCCCCATGGGCCCTAGTCATAGTGTAGTGCACCCTATTCCACATATAGTCCCTATGGGCCCTAGTCATAGGGTAGTGGCACCCTGTTCCCTATATAGTCCCCATTGTTCCCTAGTCATAGTGTAGTGGCACCCTGTTCCCTATATAGTCCCTATGGGCCCTAGTCATAGTGTAGTGCACCCTATTCCACATATAGTCCCTATGGGTCCTAGTCATAGTGTAGTGCACCCTATACCCCATATAGTCCCAATGGGCCCTAGTCATAGGGTAGTGGCACCCTGTTCCCTATATAGTCCCCATTGTTCCCTAGTCATAGTGTAGTGGCACCCTGTTCCCTATATAGTCCCTATGGGCCCTAGTCATAGGGTAGTGCACCCTATTCCACATATAGTCCCTATGGGCCCTAGTCATAGGGTAGTGCACCCTATTCCACATATAGTCCCTATGGGCCCTAGTCATAGGGTAGTGCACCCTATTCCACATATAGTCCCTATGGGCCCTAGTCATAGGGTAGTGGCACCCTGTTCCCTATATAGTCCCTATGGGCCCTAGTCATAGGGTAGTGCACCCTATTCCACATATAGTCCCTATGGGCCCTAGTCATAGTGTAGTGCACCCTATTCCACATATAGTCCCCATGGGCCCTAGTCATAGGGTAGTGCACTCTATTCCACATATAGTCCCCATGGGCCCTAGTCATTGTGTAGTGCACCCTATTCCACATGTAGTCCCTATGGGTCCTAGTCATAGGGTAGTGCACCCTATTCCACATATAGTCCCTATGGGTCCTAGTCATAGGGTAGTGCACTCTATTCCACATATAGTCTCTATGGGCCCTAGTCATAGTGTAGTGCACCCTGTTCCACATATAGTCCCTATGGGCCCTAGTCATAGGGTAGTGCACCCTATTCCACATATAGTCCCCATGGGCTCTAGTCATAGTGTAGTGCACCCTATTCCCCATATAGTCCCTATGGGCCCTAGTCATAGGGTAGTGCACCCTATTCCATATATAGTCCCCATGGGCACTAGTCATAGTGTAGTGCACCCTATTCCACATATAGTCCCTATGGGCCCTAGTCATAGGGTAGTGCACCCTATTCCACATATAGTCCCCATGGGCTCTAGTCATAGTGTAGTACACCCTATTCCCCATATAGTCCCTATGGGCCCTAGTCATAGGGTAGTGCACCCTATTCCATATATAGTCCCCATGGGCACAAGTCATAGTGTAGTGTACCCTATTCACCATATAGTCCCTATGGGTCCTAGTCATAGTGTAGTGCACCCTATTCCACATATAGTCCCTATGGGCCCTAGTCACAGTGTAGTGCACCCTATTCCACATATAGTCCCTATGGGCCCTAGTCACAGTGTAGTGGCACCCTGTTCCCTATATAGTCCCTATGGGCCCTAGTCATAAGGTAGTGCACCCTATTCCACATATAGTCCCTATGGGCCCTAGTCATAGTGTAGTTCACCCTATTCCACATATAGTCCCTATGGGCCCTAGTCATAAGGTAGTGCACCCTATTCCCCATATAGTCCCCATGGGCCCTAGTCATAGTGTAGTGGCACCCTGTTCCCTATATAGTCCCTATGGGCCCTAGTCATAGTGTAGTGCACCCTATTCCCCATATAGTCCCTATGGGCCCTAGTCATAGGGTAGTGCACCCTATTCCATATATAGTCCCCATGGGCCCTAGTCATAGTGTAGTGCACCCTATTACACATATAGTCCCTATGGGCCCTAGTCATAGGTTAGTGCACCCTATTCCACATATAGTCCCCATGGGCTCTAGTCATAGTGTAGTGCACCCTATTCCCCATATAGTCCCTATGGGCCCTAGTCATAGGGTAGTGCACCCTATTCCATATATAGTCCCCATGGGCCCTAGTCATAGTGTAGTGCACCCTATTCCACATATAGTCCCTATGGGCCCTAGTCATAGGGTAGTGCACCCTATTCCACATATAGTCCCCATGGGCTCTAGTCATAGTGTAGTACACCCTATTCCCCATATAGTCCCTATGGGCCCTAGTCATAGTGTAGTGCACCCTATTCCACATATAGTCCCCATGGGCCCTAGTCATAGGGTAGTGCACTCCATTCCACATATAGTCCCCATGGGCCCTAGTCATAGTGTAGTGCACCCTATTCCACATATAGTCCCTATGGGCCCTAGTCATAGGGTAGTGCACCCTATTCCACATATAGTCCCCATGGGCTCTAGTCATAGTGTAGTACACCCTATTCCCCATATAGTCCCTATGGGCCCTAGTCATAGGGTAGTGCACCCTATTCCATATATAGTCCCCATGGGCCCTAGTCATAGTGTAGTGCACCCTATTCCATATATAGTCCCCATGGGCCCTAGTCATAGTGTAGTGCACCCTATTCCACATATAGTCCCTATGGGCCCTAGTCATAGGGTAGTGCACCCTATTCCATATATAGTCCCCATGGGCCCTAGTCATAGTGTAGTGCACCCTATTCCATATATAGTCCCCATGGGCTCTAGTCATAGTGTAGTGCACCCTATTCCATATATAGTCCCTATGGGCCCTAGTCATAGTGTAGTGCACCCTATTCCACATATAGTCCCTATGGGTCCTAGTCATAGTGTAGTGCACCCTATACCCCATATAGTCCCAAGGGGCCTAGTCATAGGGTAGTGGCACCCTGTTCCACATATAGTCCCTATGGGTCCTAGTCATAGTGTAGTGCACCCTATTCCACATATAGTCCCAATGGGCCCTAGTCATAGGGTAGTGGCACCCTGTTCCCTATATAGTCCCCATTGTTCCCTAGTCATAGTGTAGTGGCACCCTGTTCCCTATATAGTCCCTATGGGCCCTAGTCATAGTGTAGTGCACCCTATTCCACATATAGTCCCTATGGGTCCTAGTCATAGTGTAGTGCACCCTATACCCCATATAGTCCCAATGGGCCCTAGTCATAGGGTAGTGGCACCCTGTTCCCTATATAGTCCCCATTGTTCCCTAGTCATAGTGTAGTGGCACCCTGTTCCCTATATAGTCCCTATGGGCCCTAGTCATAGGGTAGTGCACCCTATTCCACATATAGTCCCTATGGGCCCTAGTCATAGGGTAGTGCACCCTATTCCACATATAGTCCCTATGGGCCCTAGTCATAGGGTAGTGCACCCTATTCCACATATAGTCCCTATGGGCCCTAGTCATAGGGTAGTGGCACCCTGTTCCCTATATAGTCCCTATGGGCCCTAGTCATAGGGTAGTGCACCCTATTCCACATATAGTCCCTATGGGTCCTAGTCATAGGGTAGTGCACTCTATTCCACATATAGTCTCTATGGGCCCTAGTCATAGTGTAGTGCACCCTATTCCACATATAGTCCCCATGGGCCCTAGTCATAGGGTAGTGCACTCTATTCCACATATAGTCCCCATGGGCCCTAGTCATTGTGTAGTGCACCCTATTCCACATGTAGTCCCTATGGGTCCTAGTCATAGGGTAGTGCACCCTATTCCACATATAGTCCCTATGGGTCCTAGTCATAGGGTAGTGCACTCTATTCCACATATAGTCTCTATGGGCCCTAGTCATAGTGTAGTGCACCCTATTCCACATATAGTCCCTATGGGCCCTAGTCATAGGGTAGTGCACCCTATTCCACATATAGTCCCCATGGGCTCTAGTCATAGTGTAGTACACCCTATTCCCCATATAGTCCCTATGGGCCCTAGTCATAGGGTAGTGCACCCTATTCCATATATAGTCCCCATGGGCCCTAGTCATAGTGTAGTGCACCCTATTCACCATATAGTCCCTATGGGTCCTAGTCATAGTGTAGTGCACCCTATTCCACATATAGTCCCTATGGGCCCTAGTCACAGTGTAGTGGCACCCTGTTCCCTATATAGTCCCTATGGGCCCTAGTCATAAGGTAGTGCACCCTATTCCACATATAGTCCCTATGGGCCCTAGTCATAGTGTAGTTCACCCTATTCCACATATAGTCCCTATGGGCCCTAGTCATAAGGTAGTGCACCCTATTCCCCATATAGTCCCCATGGGCCCTAGTCATAGTGTAGTGGCACCCTGTTCCCTATATAGTCCCTATGGGCCCTAGTCATAGTGTAGTGCACCCTATTCCCCATATAGTCCCTATGGGCCCTAGTCATAGGGTAGTGCACCCTATTCCATATATAGTCCCCATGGGCCCTAGTCATAGTGTAGTGCACCCTATTACACATATAGTCCCTATGGGCCCTAGTCATAGGGTAGTGCACCCTATTCCACATATAGTCCCCATGGGCTCTAGTCATAGTGTAGTGCACCCTATTCCCCATATAGTCCCTATGGGCCCTAGTCATAGGGTAGTGCACCCTATTCCATATATAGTCCCCATGGGCCCTAGTCATAGTGTAGTGCACCCTATTCCACATATAGTCCCTATGGGCCCTAGTCATAGGGTAGTGCACCCTATTCCACATATAGTCCCCATGGGCTCTAGTCATAGTGTAGTACCCCTATTCCCCATATAGTCCCTATGGGCCCTAGTCATAGGGTAGTGCACCCTATTCCATATATTGTCCCCATGGGCCCTAGTCATAGTGTAGTGCACCCTATTCCATATATAGTCCCCATGGGCCCTAGTCATAGTGTAGTGCACCCTATTCCACATATAGTCCCTATGGGCCCTAGTCATAGGGTAGTGCACCCTATTCCATATATAGTCCCCATGGGCCCTAGTCATAGTGTAGTGCACCCTATTCCATATATAGTCCCCATGGGCTCTAGTCATAGTGTAGTGCACCCTATTCCATATATAGTCCCTATGGGCCCTAGTCATAGTGTAGTGCACCCTATTCCACATATAGTCCCTATGGGTCCTAGTCATAGTGTAGTGCACCCTATACCCCATATAGTCCCCATGGGCCCTAGTCATAGGGTAGTGGCACCCTGTTCCACATTTAGTCCCTATGGGTCCTAGTCATAGTGTAGTGCACCCTATTCCACATATAGTCCCAATGGGCCCTAGTCATAGGGCAGTGGCACCCTGTTCCCTATATAGTCCCCATTGTTCCCTAGTCATAGTGTAGTGGCACCCTGTTCCCTATATAGTCCCTATGGGCCCTAGTCATAGTGTAGTGCACCCTATTCCACATATAGTCCCTATGGGTCCTAGTCATAGTGTAGTGCACCCTATACCCCATATAGTCCCAATGGGCCCTAGTCATAGGGTAGTGGCACCCTGTTCCCTATATAGTCCCCATTGTTCCCTAGTCATAGTGTAGTGGCACCCTGTTCCCTATATAGTCCCTATGGGCCCTAGTCATAGGGTAGTGCACCTATTCCACATATAGTCCCTATGGGCCCTAGTCATAGGGTAGTGCACCCTATTCCACATATAGTCCCTATGGGCCCTAGTCATAGGGTAGTGCACCCTATTCCACATATAGTCCCTATGGGCCCTAGTCATAGGTTAGTGGCACCCTGTTCCCTATATAGTCCCTATGGGCCCTAGTCATAGGGTAGTGCACCCTATTCCACATATAGTCCCTATGGGTCCTAGTCATAGGGTAGTGCACTCTATTCCACATATAGTCTCTATGGGCCCTAGTCATAGTGTAGTGCACCCTATTCCACATATAGTCCCCATGGGCCCTAGTCATAGGGTAGTGCACTCTATTCCACATATAGTCCCCATGGGCCCTAGTCATTGTGTAGTGCACCCTATTCCACATGTAGTCCCTATGGGTCCTAGTCATAGGGTAGTGCACCCTATTCCACATATAGTCCCTATGGGTCCTAGTCATAGGGTAGTGCACTCTATTCCACATATAGTCTCTATGGGCCCTAGTCATAGTGTAGTGCACCCTATTCCACATATAGTCCCCATGGGCCCTAGTCATAGGGTAGTGCACTCTATTCCACATATAGTCCCCATGGGCCCTAGTCATTGTGTAGTGCACCCTATTCCACATGTAGTCCCTATGGGCCCTAGTCATTGTGTAGTGCACACAATTCCACATATAGTCCCTATGGGCCCTAGTCATAGAGTAGTGCACTCTATTCCACATATAGTCCCCATGGGCCCTAGTCATAGGGTAGTGCACTCTATTCCACATATAGTCCCTATGGGCCCTAGTCATAGTGTAGTGCACCCTATTCCATATATAGTCCCTATGGGCCCTAGTCATAGTGTAGTGCACCCTATTCCACATATAGTCCCTATGGGTCCTAGTCATAGTGTAGTGCACCCTATACCCCATATAGTCCCCATGGGCCCTAGTCATAGGGTAGTGGCACCCTGTTCCACATATAGTCCCTATGGGTCCTAGTCATAGTGTAGTGCACCCTATTCCACATATAGTCCCAATGGGTCCTATTCATAGTGTAGTGCACCCTATACCCCATATAGTCCCAATGGGCCCTAGTCATAGGGTAGTGGCACCCTGTTCCCTATGTAGTCCCCATTGTTCCCTAGTCATAGTGTAGTGGCACCCTGTTCCCTATATAGTCCCTATGGGCCCTAGTCATAGGGGTAGTGCACCCTATTCCACATATAGTCCCTATGGGCCCTAGTCATAGGGTAGTGCACCCTATTCCACATATAGTCCCTATGGGCCCTAGTCATAGGGTAGTGCACCCTATTCCACATATAGTCCCTATGGGCCCTAGTCATAGGGTAGTGGCACCCTGTTCCCTATATAGTCCCTATGGGCCCTAGTCATAGGGTAGTGCACCCTATTCCACATATAGTCCCTATGGGTCCTAGTCATAGGGTAGTGCACTCTATTCCACATATAGTCTCTATGGGCCCTAGTCATAGTGTAGTGCACCCTATTCCACATATAGTCCCCATGGGCCCTAGTCATAGGGTAGTGCACTCTATTCCACATATAGTCCCCATGGGCCCTAGTCATTGTGTAGTGCACCCTATTCCACATGTAGTCCCTATGGGTCCTAGTCATAGGGTAGTGCACCCTATTCCACATATAGTCCCTATGGGTCCTAGTCATAGGGTAGTGCACTCTATTCCACATATAGTCTCTATGGGCCCTAGTCATAGTGTAGTGCACCCTATTCCACATATAGTCCCCATGGGCCCTAGTCATAGGGTAGTGCACTCTATTCCACATATAGTCCCCATGGGCCCTAGTCATTGTGTAGTGCACCCTATTCCACATGTAGTCCCTATGGGCCCTAGTCATTGTGTAGTGCACCCTATTCCACATATAGTCCCTATGGGCCCTAGTCATAGGGTAGTGCACTCTATTCCACATATAGTCCCCATGGGCCCTAGTCATAGGGTAGTGCACTCCATTCCACATATAGTCCCTATGGGCCCTAGTCATAGTGTAGTGCACCCTATTCCACATACAGTCCCTATGGGCCCTAGTCATAGTGTAGTGCACCCTATTCCACATATAGTCCCTATGGGCCCTAGTCATAGTGTAGTGCACCCTATTCCACATATAGTCCCCATGGGCCCTAGTCATTGTGTAGTGCACCCTATTCCACATATAGTCCCTATGGGCCCTAGTCATAGGGTAGTGCACCCTATTCCACATATAGTCCCTATGGGCCCTAGTCATAGGGTAGTGGCACCCTATTCCCCATATAGTCCCCATGGGCCCTAGTCATAGTGTAGTGCACTACGTAGTGAGTAAGGTGCCATTTGAGATGCAGACAGAGCCTGATATTGTCATTCAGTTTTACACCAGATTCAAGTTTTTATGTCCATTGGTGAGAATTAGAGCTGCCTTTAATATGAAGGTCATATTTTCTGGCGCTTGAAGAATTACAAACAAAAAACATTGATGTCCGATCAGCTGGAAAAAGAAATGAGATGTTTAGTCCCATATAGTATAGTGTTTGAGTAGATGTTGTGACTGTGTGTTTGGTGACCAACGGTCTCCTCTCTCTGTCAGAAGAGCAGATAGTGTTTGAGTAGATGTTGTGACTGTGTGTTTGGTGACCAACGGTCTCCTCTCTCTGTCAGAAGAGCAGATAGTGTTTGAGTAGATGTTGTGACTGTGTGTTTGGTGACCAACGGTCTCCAATCTCTCTCGCTGTCAGAAGAGCAGATAGTGTTTAAGTAGATGTTGTGACTGTGTGTTTGGTGACCAACGGTCTCCTCTCTCTCTCGCTGTCAGAAGAGCAGATAGTGTTTGAGTAGATGTTGTGACTGTGTGTTTGGTGACCAATGTCTCCAATCTCTCTCGCTGTCAGAAGAGCAGATAGTGTTTGAGTAGATGTTGTGACTGTGTGTTTGGTGACCAACGGTCTCCTCTCTTTCTCGCTGTCAGAAGAGCAGATAGTGTTTGAGTAGATGTTGTGACTGTGTGTTTGGTGACCAACGGTCTCCAATCTCTCTCGCTGTCAGAAGAGCAGATAGTGTTTGAGTAGATGTTGTGACTGTGTGTTTGGTGACAACCGGTCTCCTCTCTCTCTCGCTGTCAGAAGAGCAGATAGTGTTTGAGTAGATGTTGTGACTGTGTGTTTGGTGACCAACGGTCTCCTCTCTCTGTCAGAAGAGCAGATAGTGTTTGAGTATATATATATATATATATATATATATATACATATATACTGTTCTCTATATCATCTACTGCATCTTTATGTAATACATGTATCACGAGCCACTTTAAACTATGCCACTTTGTCTAAAGCAGTGTACTATGTAGGGAATAGGCTGTTATAGGGCCCTGGTCTAAAGCAGTGTACTATGTAGGGAATAGGCTGTTATAGGGCCCTGGTCTAAAGCAGTGTACTATGTTAGGGAATAGGGAATGTGTTATAGGGCCCTGGTCTAAAGCAGTGTACTATGTAGGGAATAGGCTGTTATAGGGCCCTGGTCTAAAGCAGTGTACTATGTAGGGAATAGGCTGTTATAGGGCCCTGGTCTAAAGCAGTGTACTATGTAGGGAATAGGCTGTTATAGGGCCCT
>NW_027011574.1:371005-436005 GCF_036934945.1 Oncorhynchus masou masou | reverse complement strand
TCCATGATTGAATTCTGGCCAGTGACTATAGTTTTACTCTAACTAGCAAAAGATATCCTTCATGTCACCCACTTCATGTTTCCACTCCCAGCTAAGAGACGTTAAATGAAAGCTCATCGTATACAATGCCAGGACTGGCTCCGTGTTCTCCTGCCAACGTAGCAGCCATATGGTGTGGTTCCCATGGCGCTGTAACAGTAATCAAATCTAATCGAGTAGTGTTTACAATACTTACAGTATTATGGTCTGTCACAAACTCGTTGACAGGCTTACCGTGGGCAGGTGCAGCACATCATACCGACCCTGGTCTTCGTCTAGTTTATGTTTCCACCAGGTATACGACAAGACCAACACCTGCTCGTCAAACAACTCACTTCAAAATCATGGGCATTAATATGGAGTTGGTCCTCCAGTCTCCAGTCTTCTGGGAAGGCTTTTCACTCGATGTTGGGACATTGCTGCTGGGACTTTCATTCAGCCAATAGAGCATTAGTGTGGTTGGGCGATTAGGCCTGGCTCGCAGTCGGCGTTCCAATTCATCCCAAAGTTGTTCGATGGGGTTGAGGTCAGGGCAATATGCAGGCCAGTCAAGTCCTTCCACACCGATCTTGACAAACCATTTCTGTATGGGACTGGCTTTGTGCACCGGGGCATCGTCATGCTGAAACAGGACAGGGCCTTTTCTCAGACTGTTGCCACACAGTTGGAAGCACAGAATTGTCTAGAATGTCATTGTATACTGTAGCGTTAAGATGTTCTTTCATTGGAACTAAAGGGCCAAAACCATTAAAAACAGCCCCAGAACATTATTCATCCTCCACCAAACTTTACAGTTGGAACCATGCATTCGGGCAGGTAGCGAACCACTGGAATTCACTGGATTTGTCCGTCGGACAAAGTGTTTCCGCCATGATTTGGCCAGATGAGAAGGGTGTCTTTATTAGGGTGTTTGGCCATAAGCAGATGAGAAGGGTGTCTTTATTAGGGTGTTTGGCCATAAGCAGATGAGAAGGGTGTCTTTATTAGGGTATGGACAGACTGAGCAGATGAGAAGGGTGTCTTTATTAGGGTGTTTGGCCATAAGCAGATGAGAAGGGTGTCTTTATTAGGGTGTTTGGCCATAAGCAGATGAGAAGGGTGTCTTTATTAGGTGTTTGGCTGAGATGAGAAGGGTGTCTTTATTAGGTGCAGACCTGAGATGAGATGGGTGTCACCAGACCTCCATCTGCTCCTCTATCTGTCCGGAGCCAGAGAGCCGTTCACTAAACTGACAACAGACGCCACAGATGTTTGGCCTTATGAGGCTGGCAACACCGGCCAATCAACATCAGTGTACTCACCACCCTAACGCCAAAGAGAGTGGCAGTGATTATTGCATCCCTTCCCCAGCTGATATCAGACCTGTCTAGGACACATACCACTTCACCCAGCTGATATCAGACCTGTCTAGGACACATACCACCCAGCTGATATCAGACCTGTCTAGGACACATACCACTACCCCAGCTGATATCAGACCTGTCTAGGACACATACCACCCAGCTGATATCAGACCTGTCTAGGACACATACCACTTCACCCAGCTGATATCAGACCTGTCTAGGACACATACCACTACCCAGCTGATATCAGACCTGTCTAGGACACATACCACTACCCCAGCTGATATCAGACCTGTCTAGGACACATACCACTACCAGCTGATATCAGACCTGTCTAGGACACATACCACTACCCCAGCTGATATCAGACCTGTCTAGGACACATAACACCCAGCTGATATCAGACCTGTCTAGGACACATACCACTACCCCAGCTGATATCAGACCTGTCTAGGACACATACCACTGATATCCCCAGCTGATATTAGACCTGTCTAGGACACATACCACCCAGCTGATATCAGACCTGTCTAGGACACATACCACTGGACCCAGCTGATATCAGACCTGTCTAGGACACATACCACTACCCCAGCTGATATCAGACCTGTCTAGGACACATACCACCCAGCTGATATCAGACCTGTCTAGGACACATACCACTGACCCCAGCTGATATCAGACCTGTCTAGGACACATACCACCCAGCTGATATCAGACCTGTCTAGGACACATACCACTACCCCAGCTGATATCAGACCTGTCTAGGACACATAACACCCAGCTGATATCAGACCTGTCTAGGACACATACCACTACCCCAGCTGATATCAGACCTGTCTAGGACACATACCACAAAGCTGATATCAGACCTGTCTAGGACACATACCACTACCCCAGCTGATATCAGACCTGTCTAGGACACATACCACCCAGCTGATATCAGACCTGTCTAGGACACATACCACTTCCCCCAGCTGATATCAGACCTGTCTAGGACACATACCACCCAGCTGATATTAGACCTGTCTAGGACACATAACACCCAGCTGATATCAGACCTGTCTAGGACACATACCACAGACCTGTCTAGGACACATAACCCAGCTGATATCAGACCTGTCTAGGACACATACCACCCAGCTGATATCAGACCTGTCTAGGACACATACCACCCAGCTGATATCAGACCTGTCTAGGACACATACCACTTCAGCTGATATCAGACCTGTCTAGGACACATACCACTACCCCAGCTGATATCAGACCTGTCTAGGACACATACCACCCAGCTGATATCAGACCTGTCTAGGACACATACCACTACCCCAGCTGATATCAGACCTGTCTAGGACACATACCACCCAGCTGATATCAGACCTGTCTAGGACACATACCACCCAGCTGATATCAGACCTGTCTAGGACACATACCACTACCCCAGCTGATATTAGACCTGTCTAGGACACATACCACTACCCCAGCTGATATCAGACCTGTCTAGGACACATACCACCCAGCTGATATCAGACCTGTCTAGGACACATACACCCAGCTGATATCAGACCTGTCTAGGACACATAACACCCAGCTGATATCAGACCTGTCTAGGACACATACCACTACCCCAGCTGATATCAGACCTGTCTAGGACACATACCACTACCCCAGCTGATATCAGACCTGTCTAGGACACATACCACTACCCCAGCTGATATCAGACCTGTCTAGGACACATACCACCCAGCTGATATCAGACCTGTCTAGGACACATACCACTACCCCAGCTGATATCAGACCTGTCTAGGACACATACCACTACCCCAGCTGATATCAGACCTGTCTAGGACACATACCACTACCCCAGCTGATATCAGACCTGTCTAGGACACATACCACCCAGCTGATATCAGACCTGTCTAGGACACATACCCTGTCTAGCTGATATATCAGACCTGTCTAGGACACCCACAGCTGATATCAGACCTGTCTAGGACACATACCACTACCCCAGCTGATATCAGACCTGTCTAGGACACATACCACTACCCCAGCTGATATCAGACCTGTCTAGGACACATACCACTACCCCAGTTGATATCAGACCTGTCTAGGACACATACCACCCAGCTGATATCAGACCTGTCTAAGGACACATACCACCCAGCTGATATCAGACCTGTCTAGGATACATACCAACCAGCTGATATCAGACCTGTCTAGGACACATACCACCCAGCTGATATCAGACCTGTCTAGGACAGCTGATAACACCCAGCTGATATCATACCACCCAGCTGATATCAGACCTGTCTAGGACACATACCACCCAGCTGATATTAGACCCGTCTAGGACACATACCACCCAGCTGATATCAGACCTGTCTAGGACACATACCACCCAGCTGATATCAGACCTGTCTAGGACACATACCACCCAGCTGATATCAGACCTGTCTAGGACACATACCACTACCCCAGCTGATATCAGACCTGTCTAGGACACATAACACCCAGCTGATATCAGACCTGTCTAGGACACATACCACTACCCCAGCTGATATCAGACCTGTCTAGGACACATACCACCCAGCTGATATCAGACCTGTCTAGGACACATACCACTACCCCAGCTGATATCAGACCTGTCTAGGACACATACCACCCAGCTGATATCAGACCTGTCTAGGACACATACCACCACCCCAGCTGATATCAGACCTGTCTAGGACACATACCACTACCCCAGCTGATATCAGACCTGTCTAGGACACATACCACCCAGCTGATATCAGACCTGTCTAGGACACATACCACCCAGCTGATATCAGACCTGTCTAGGACACATACCACCCAGCTGATATCAGACCTGTCTAGGACACATACCACTACCCCAGCTGATATCAGACCTGTCTAGGACACATACCACTACCCCAGCTGATATCAGACCTGTCTAGGACACATACCACCCAGCTGATATCAGACCTGTCTAGGACACATACCACTACCCCAGCTGATATCAGACCTGTCTAGGACACATACCACACCCCAGCTGATATCAGACCTGTCTAGGACACATACCACTACCCCAGCTGATATCAGACCTGTCTAGGACACATACCACCCAGCTGATATCAGACCTGTCTAGGACACATACCACTACCCAGCTGATATCAGACCTGTCTAGGACACATACCACCCAGCTGATATCAGACCTGTCTAGGACACATACCACCCAGCTGATATCAGACCCAGGACACATACCACCCAGCTGATATCAGACCTGTCTAGGACACATACCACCCAGCTGATATCAGACCTGTCTAGGACACATACCACCCAGCTGATATCAGACCTGTCTAGGACACATACCACCCAGCTGATATCAGACCTGTCTAGGACACATACCACTACCCCAGCTGATATCAGACCTGTCTAGGACACATACCACCCAGCTGATATCAGACCTGTCTAGGACACATACCACCCAGCTGATATCAGACCTGTCTAGGACACATACCACTTCCCCAGCTGATATCAGACCTGTCTAGGACACATACCACCCAGCTGATATCAGACCTGTCTAGGACACATACCACTACCCAGCTGATATCAGACCTGTCTAGGACACATACCACCCAGCTGATATCAGACCTGTCTAGGACACATACCACCCAGCTGATATCAGACCTGTCTAGGACACATACCACTACCCCAGCTGATATTAGACACAGCAACATCATTCTGTAACATAATATTTATCTCGAGAAAAACCAACAGACAAATGAGGGTGTAAATGTGTATTTTGGACGGAGCCGTGTTGTCCTGGCATGGCTAGGTACGGCGGTGCCTTCCTGCTTTCCACATTCTGGGCACAGAAAGGTGGGACAATGTGATTATTCTGCCGGCGCACATTTTTTAATAGAGAGACTAAGGCAACACATGGCATGTTTAGCCCGCGTCCCAAATGTCACTCTGAAACTGATGGACCCTGCTGATGGGCCCTGGTCAAAAGTAGTGCACTACGTAGGGATTAGGTTGCCAACTCTGGTCAAAAGTAGTGCACTACGTAGGGAATAGGGTGCCAAGTCTGGTCAAACATAGTGCACTACGTAGGGAATAGGGTGCCAACTCTGGTCAAAAGTAGTGCACTACGTAGGGAATAGGGTGCCAACTCTGGTCAAAAGTAGTGCACTACGTAGGGAATAGGGTGCCAACTCTGTTCAAAAGTAGTGCACTACGTAGGGAATAGGGTGCCAACTCTGGTGAAAAGTAGTGCACTACGTAGGGAATTGGGTGCCATTTGGGAAACAGCCCGAGAAACAGGCTTTTGGCAAAGCAATCTGGAGACTGAAGCCTCCGCGCCGGTTAAACCTGCCATAGATTCTGCTGGTTTCTGATGTTGGACTGGTAGAAAACGTTGAAAGCGAGGACGTCTCGTTGTTTATATTTTCCACGCTGTTTAGAAACGGTACGACGAGGGAAGGGAAGACGTCCCCACGTTACCTTGCAGATAGAAGCATCGCCATTCAGCGTCGGCTATACGACATGTATTTTATCTTCACGTTTATTTCATTTTATCCAGGATGATTTATAAAAACATGAAAGGGGCCCCGGCGGGAACAGAAATAGTGAAATAGTGAAATAGTGCAATGTGATCTGACTGCAGAACCGTTCCTTCTCTCTGCATTTGAAAGTCACAGTGATTTGTGTTATTACGGTTCTGTCAGGCTGACGGCGTCTGGATTGATGGGGACTGGCGTTATTCCTGCAGAACTCTTTATGAGAATAGAGGTTAGGCACTTTTCTCATCAGCAGCTGTGACAGCCAGATGAGAGGTGGGCCGGGCGACACGACTGACAACTAAATGTGCAGCAGCTTAGCAACATTCTGCATAAGAGGAGAGAGACTACAAGACGGTTCAAATGAGAAATAACTCAAACGCAGCGACCATGAAGCGTGACCCGACGTTGTTAGCAAAGAGGAGGGAGGAGGGGAGGGAGAGAGAGAGGTAGAAGGGGTTAGGACAAGAGAGAGACAGAGAGAGAGAGAGAGAGAGAGAGAGAGAGAGAGAGGGAGGGAGAGATGAAGACAGCTTCTCCATCCTGGAGGGGGAAATCAATCATTTCCATTACTAGTCTGTGGCGACCTAAATGCCAGAACCGGACAAGAACCTGACACCCTCAGCACACAGGGGGACAAACACCTGCCTCCAGGTGACTGCATTCCCTCCCCCATATGCCCCCCTAGGCACAACTATGACAACATAACCAACAAAAATGGGTCATTACTCCTGCAGCTCTGTCGCACGCTGGGTATGTACATAGTCAATGGTAGGCTTCGAGGGGACTCCTATGGTAGGTACACCTATAGCTCATCTCTTGGCAGTAGTACTGTAGACTACTTTATCACTGACCTCAACCCAGAGTCTCTCAGAGCGTTCAGTCAGCGTTCAGTCAGACCACAGCAAAATCACAGTCTACTTGAACAGTGCAATACTCAATCATCAGGCATCAAAGCCAAAGCCAAAGGAACTGAGAAACATTAAGAAATGCTATAGATGGAAGGAATGCAGTTTGGAAACCTACCAAAAAACAATTAGGCAACAACAAATTCAATCCCTTTTAGACAATTTCCTGGGTAAAACGTTTCACTGTAATGGTGAAGTTGTAAACTTGGCAGTAGAAAATCTTAACAGTATATTTGACCTCTCAGCTTCCCTATCAAATCTAAAAATCTCAAATAGAAAATCGAAGAAATTTAACAACAATGACAAATTGTTTGATGAAGAATGCAAAAATCTAAGAAAGAAATTGAGAAACCTGTCCAACCAAAAACATAGAGACCCGAAAAACCTGAGTCTACGCCTTCACTTTGGTGAATCACTAAAACAATACAGAAATACACTACGGAAAAAGAAGGAACAGCATGTCAGAAATCAGCTCAATGTAATTGAAGAATCCATAGACTCTAACCACTTCTGGGAAAATTGGAAAATACTAAACAAACAACAACACAAAGAATTACCTATCCAAAATGGAGATGTATGGAGATGGAGATGTAAACCACTTCTCCAATATTTTTGGCTCTATAACAAAGAATAAAGAGCAAAAACATATACATGATCAAATACAAATCTTATAATCTACTATTAAAGACTGCCAGAACCCACTGGATTCTCCAAAATAAAAACCCTCCAACACAAAAAGGCCTGTGGTGTTGATGGTATCCTCAATGAAATGATCAAATATACAGAAAACAAATTCCAATTGGCTATACTAAAACTCTTTAACATCATCCTTAGCTCTGGCATCTTCCCCAATATTTGGAACCAAGGACTGATCACCCCAATCCACAAAAGTGGAGACAAATTTGACCCCAATAACTTCCGTGGAATATGCGTCAACATTAACCTTGGGAAAATCCTCTGCATTATCATTAACAGCAGACTCGTACATTTCCTCAATGAAAACAATGTACTGAGCAAATGTCAAATGGGCTTTTTATCAAATTACCATAGAACAGACCATGTATTCACCCTGGACACCCTAATTGACAACCAAACAAACCAAAACAAAGGCAAAGTCTTCTCATGCTTTGTTGATTTAAAAAAGCCTTCGACTCAATTTGGCATGAGGGTCTGCTATACAAATTGATGGAAAGTGGTGTTGGGGGTAAAACATACGACATTATAAAATCCATGTACACAAACAACAAGTGTGCGGTTCAAATTGGCAAAAAACACACAAATCTTCACACAGGGCCGTGGGGTGAGACAGGGATGCATCTTAAGCCCCACCCTCTTCAACATATATATCAACGAATGGGCGCGGGCACTAGAAAATTCTGCAGCACCCGGCCTCACCCTACTAGAATCTGAAGTCAAATGTCTGCTGTTTGCTGATGATCTGGTGCTTCTGTCACCAACCAAGGAAGGCCTACAGCAGCACCTAGATCTTCTGCACAGATTCTGTCAGGCCTGGGCCCTGACAGATAATCTCAATATGACCACAATAATGGTGTTCCAAAAAAGGTCCAGTCACCAGGACCACAAATACAAATTCCATCTAGACACCATTGCCCTAGAGCACACAAAAACTATACATACCTTGGCCCAAACATCAGCGCCACAGGTAACTTCCACAAAGCTGTGAACAATCTGAGAGACAAGGCAAGAAAGCCATTCTATGCCATCAAAAGGAACATAAAATGCAACATACCAATTAGGATCTGTCTAAAAATACTTGAATCATTTATAGAACCCATTGTCCTTTATGGTTGTGAGGTCTGGAGTCCTGCTCACCAACCAATAATTCACAAAATGGGACAAACAACAAATTGAGACTCTGCACGCAGAATTCTGCAAAAATATCCTCCATGTACAGAACAGAATTAGGCCAATACCCACTAATTATCAAAATCCAGAAAAGAGGCGTTAAATTCTACAACCACCTAAAAGGAAGCGATTACCAAACCTTCCATAACAAAGCCATCACCTACAGAGAGATGAACCTGGAGAAGAGTCCCCTAAGCAAGCTGGTCCTGGGGCTCTGTTCACAAACACAAACACACCCCACAGAGCCCCAGGACAGCAGCACAATTAGACCCAACAAAATCATGAGAAAACAAAAAGATAATTACTTGACACATTGGAAAGAATTTACAAAAAACTAGAATGCTATTTGGCCCTAAACAGAGAGTACACAGTGGCAGATAACCTGACCACTGTGACTGACCAAACTTAAGGAAAGCTTTCACTATGTACAGACTCAGTGAGCATAGCCTTGCTATTGAGAAAGGTCGCCGTAGGCAGACATGGCTCTCAAGAGAAGACAGGCTATGTGCTCACTGCCCACAAAATGAGCTGGAAACTGATCTGCACTTCCAAACCTCCTGCCCAATGTATGACCATATTAGAGAGACATATTTCCCTCAGATTACACAGATCCACAAAGAATTCGAAAACACATCCAATTTTGATAAACTCCCATGTCTACTGGGTGAAATTCCAGTGTGCCATCACAGCAGCAAGATTTGTGACCTGTTGCCACGAGAAAAGGGCAACCAGTGAAGAACAAACACCATTGTAAATACAACCTATATTTATGTTTATTTATTTTCTCTTGTGTACTTTAAACATTTGTACATTGTTACAACACTGTATATATATGTACTATGACATTTGTAATGTCTTTATTGTTTATTTCACTTTTGTATATTATCTACCTCACTTGCTTTGGCAATGTCAAAACATGTTTCCCATGCCAATAGAGCCCCTTGAATTGAACTTGAATTGAACTGAATTGAATTGAGAGAGAGAGAGAGAGAGAGAGAGCATTAACTCTACTAGGAAAGAAGAAGAGTGAGAGAGAGAGAGAGAGAGAGAGAGAGAGAGAGAGAGAGAGAGAGAGCATTAACTCTACTAGGAAAGAAGAAGAGTGAGAGAGAGAGAGAGAGAGAGAGAGAGATAGAGAGAGAGCATTAACTCTACTAGGAAAGAAGAAGAGTGAGAGAGAGAGAGAGAGAGAGATTAACTCTACTAGGAGAGAAGAGAAGAGTGGAGAGAGAGAGAGAGAGAGAGAGAGAGAGAGAGAGAGAGAGAGAGAGAGAGCATTAACTCTACTAGGAAAGAGTGCAGAGAGAGAGAGAGAGAGATCATTAACTCTTTTACATTAACAGAGTCCTACTAGGCACCCTACATTTCCTATATACCCCATTTCCTAGTGCACTATTTAGGGAATAGGGTTTCATTTGGGACATAACCCCCCCACCCCCACGCCACGATAGAACTGGGCAGAGAGCAACACAAATCATTATCCAGCAGGAGAGAACACTCATCCACAACTATGTCAAGAGTTCTCAACACACACACACACACACACACACACACACACACACACACACACACACACACACACACACACACACACACACACACACACACACACACACACACACACACACACACACACACACACACACACACACACACACACACACACACACACACACACACACACACACACACACACAGCTCCCTGCATAGCTTTGATGGACCAATTGACCTTCACCAATGGACCAACACAGCCAGGTGCAGGGAAGGTTTTCTGTCTGTGAGTGAGAGGACAAACATGGGACACAGCAGTGGAGAACCAGTGGGAGGAGAAGGGTCTTTGTGGCAACAAAATAAAATATTCTGACTCCCAAATGGCATTCTATTCCCTTTATAGTGCCCTACTTTAGGGCTCTGCTCTGGCCGTCCCAAAGGGCTCTAGTCAAAAGTAGTACACTATATAGGAAATAGGATGCCGTTTAGGATTCATCCCCATATCTTTTATTTTTGTCCCGTCTTTCCACAGAAATAGGAGATGACTCATGCTGGTGATGGCTTCAGAGTGTTTGGTGGTCACAACATGAGAGAGAGAGACACACAGAGAGAGACAGAGACACAGAGAGAGAGACAGAGACACAGAGAGACAGAGAGAGAGAGAGAGAGAGAGAGAGAGAGACAGAGAGAGAGAGAGAGACACAGAGACACAGAGAGAGAGAGAGACAGAGACACAGAGCGACAGAGAGAGAGAGAGAGAGAGAGAGAGAGAGAGAGACAGAGACACAGAGAGAGAGAGAGAGAGAGAGAGAGAGAGAGAGAGAGAGAGACAGAGAGACAGAGAGAGAGAAAAAAAGAGAGAAAGAGAGAGAGAGGGAGAGAGAGAGAGAGAGAGACAGCAAGAGAGACAGCAAGAGAGACAGAGAGAAACATAGACAGAGAGATAGAGAGCGACAGCGAGAGAGACAGAGACAGAGAGAGAGAGAGAGAGAGAGAGAGAGAAACAGAGAGACAGAGAGACAGAGAGAGACAGTGAGAGAGACAGAGACAGAGAGAGAGACAGAGAGACAGAGGCAGAGACAGAGAGAGAGAGAGAGAGAGAGAGAGAGAGAGAGAGAGAGAAACAGAGAGACAGAGAGACAGAGAGAGACAGCGAGAGAGACAGAGACAGAGAGAGACAGAGAGACAGAGAGACAGAGAGAGAGAGAGAGAGAGAGACAGAGAGAGAGAGAGAGAGAGAGAGAGACAGAGAGAGACAGAGAGACAGCAAGAGAGAAGAGAAAGAGAGACAGAGAGAAAGAGAGAGAGAGAGAGACAGGGAGAGAGAGAGAGAAACAGAGAGACAGAGAGACAGAGAGAGACAAAGAGAGAGACAGCGAGAGAGACAGAGACAGAGAGAGAGACAGAGAGACAGAGGCAGAGACAGAGAGAGAGAGAGAGAAAAAGAGAGAGAGAAACAGAGAGACAGAGAGACAGAGAGAGAGACAGCGAGAGAGACAGAGACAGAGAGAGACAGAGAGACAGAGATACACAGAGAGAGAGACAGAGATACACAGAGACACAGAGAGAGAGAGCGATGGAGAGAGACAGAGATACACAGAGAGAGAGACAGAGATACAGAGAGAGAGAAAGAGAGAGACAGAGAGAGACAAAGAGAGAGACAGCAGAGAGACAGAGACAGAGAGAGAGACAGAGAGAGACAGAGAGAAAGAGAGACAGAGAGAGAGAGAGAGAGAAGAGAGAGAGAGAAACAGAGAGACAGAGAGAGAGAGAGAGACAGAGAGAGAGACAGAGAGACAGAGAGAGACAGAGAGAGACAGAGAGAGAGAGAGAGAGACAGGGAGAGAGACAGAGAGACAGAGAGAGACAGAGAGAGAGAGAGAGAGAGAGACAGAGAGAGAGAGAGAAGAGAAAGAGAGACAGAGAGAACAGAGAGAGAGACAGGGAGAGACAGAGAGACAACGAGAGAGAAAGAGAGACAGAGAAACACACAGAGAGAGAGACAGAGAGACAAACAGAGAGACAGAGAGAGAGACAGAGAGAGACAGGAAGAGAGAGACAGACAGAGAGAGAGAGCAGACAAACAGAGACAGAGAGAGAGAGAGAGACAGAGAGAGACAAAGAGAGAGACAGCAAGAGAGAGAGACAGAGAGAGAGAGAGAGAGAGAGAGAGACAGAGAGACAAAGAGATAGACAGCGAGAGAGACAGAGACAGAGAGAGACACAGACAGAGAGAGAGAGAGAGTTCACAACATGGTCTGGGAGGAGGGATTGGTTGAACGTGTTCAAAAGCTCTCTCAGATCCTGGACAATCCAGTGTCAGTTTGATCTCCTTTACTGTGGTCAATGTCAAGCTGTTCCTCTGCTGCCTTCTGTTCCACAACGACAAAGCCAAAGCAGACAGAGAAACACACAACTGTCCAGTCCAAAACACAGAGTAGCCTACAGAAAGACAAACTGTCCAGTCCAACACACAGAGTAGCCTAGAAAGACAATCACAGGAAGAGAAACAACAACTGTCCAGTCCAACACAGAGTAGCAGAAAGACAAACCAGGAAGAGAAACACACAACTGTCCAGTCCAACACACAGAGTAGCCTAGAAAGACAAACCAGGAAGAGAAACACACAACTGTCCAGTCCAACACACAGAGTAGCCTACAGAAAGACAAACCAGGAAGAGAAACACACAACTGTCCAGTCCAACACACAGAGTAGCCTACAGAAACAAACCAGACAAACCAGTCCAACACACAGAAGAGAAACACCAGGAAGAGAACACCTGTCCAGTCCAACAGAGTAGCACAGAAAGACAAACCAGGAAGAGAAACACACAACTGTCCAGTCCAACACAGAGTAGCAGAAAGACAAACCAGGAAGAGAAACACACAACTGTCCAGTCCAACACACAGAGTAGCCTACAGAAAGACAAACCAGGAAGAGAAACAACAACAGTCCAGTCCAGTCCAACACACAGAGTAGCCTAGAACAGACAAACCAGTCTAGAAAGAACAGTCACACAACTGTCAGTCCAGAGTCCAGCCTATCAAACCAGTCTAAGGAACAGTCCAGTCCAACAGTCCAGTCTAGTCTAGGGAACAGTCCAGTCCAGTCTAGTCTAGGACAAACCAGTCTAGTCTAGAAACAGTCCAGTCCAACTAGGGAACAGTCAGTAGTCTCAGAACAGTCCAGGGAGGGAACAGTCAGTCCAGTCTAGTCTAGGAACAGTCCAGTCCAGTCAGTCTAGGGAACAGTCAGTCAGTCTAGGGAACAGTCAGTCCAGTCTAGTCTAGGGAACAGTCCAGTCTAGTCTAGGGAACAGTCCAGTCCAGTCTAGGAACAGTCAGTCTAGTCTAGGAACAGTCCAGTCTAGTCTAGGAACAGTCCAGTCTAGTCTAGGGACAGTCAGTCCAGTCTAGTCTAGGGAACAGTCCAGTCCAGTCTAGTCCAGTCCAGTCTAGGGAACAGTCCAGTCTAGTCTAGGGAACAGTCCAGTCTAGTCTAGGGAACAGTCCAGTCCAGTCTAGGGAACAGTCCAGTCCAGTCTAGGGAACAGTCCAGTCTAGGGAACAGTCCAGTCTAGTCTAGGGAACAGTCCAGTCTAGTCTAGGGAACAGTCCAGTCCAGTCTAGGGAACAGTCCAGTCTAGTCTAACAGTCCAGTCTAGTCTAAACAGTCAGTCCAGTCTAGTCTAGGGAACAGTCCAGTCTAGTCTAGGGAACAGTCCAGTCTAGTCTAGGGAACAGTCAGTCCAGTCTAGTCTAGGGAACAGTCCAGTCTAGTCTAGGGAACAGTCCAGTCCAGTCTAGGGAACAGTCCAGTCCAGTCTAGGGAACAGTCCAGTCCAGTCTAGGGAACAGTCCAGTCTAGTCTAGGGAACAGTCCAGTCTAGTCTAGGGAACAGTCCAGTCCAGTCTAGGGAACAGTCCAGTCCAGTCTAGGGAACAGTCCAGTCTAGTCTAGGGAACAGTCCAGTCTAGTCTAGGGAACAGTCCAGTCTAGTCTAGGGAACAGTCCAGTCTAGTCTAGGGAACAGTCCAGTCTAGTCTAGGGAACAGTCCAGTCTAGTCTAGTCTAGGAACAGTCAGTCCAGTCTAGGGAACAGTCCAGTCTCTAGGAACAGTCCAGTCTAGGGAACAGTCCAGTCCAGTCTAGGGAACAGTCAGTCCAGTCTAGGGAACAGTCAGTCCAGTCTAGGGAACAGTCCAGTCCAGTCTAGGGAACAGTCAGTCCAGTCTAGTCTAGGGAACAGTCAGTCCAGTCTAGGGAACAGTCAGTCCAGTCTAAGGAACAGTCCAGTCGAGTCTAGGGAACAGTCCAGTCCAGTCTAGGGAACAGTCCAGTCCAGTCTAGGGAACAGTCCGTCCAGTCTAGGGAACAGTCCAGTCCAGTCTAGGGAACAGTCCAGTCTAGTCTAGGGAACAGTCCAGTCCAGTCTAGGGAACAGTCCAGTCCAGTCTAGGGAACAGTCCAGTCCAGTCTAGGGAACAGTCCAGTCTAGTCTAGGGAACAGTCCAGTCTAGTCTAGGGAACAGTCCAGTCTAGTCTAGGGAACAGTCCAGTCTAGTCTAGGGAACAGTCCAGTCTAGTCTAGGGAACAGTCAGTCCAGTCTAAGGAACAGTCCAGTCTATTCTAGGGAACAGTCCAGTCTAGTCTAGGGAACAGTCAGTCCAGTCTAGTCTAGGAACAGTCCAGTCTAGTCTAGGGAACAGTCAGTCCAGTCTAGTCTAGTCTAGAACAGTCCAGTCTAGGGAACAGTCTCTAGGGAACAGTCCAGTCTAGTCCAGTCTAGTCTAGGAACAGTCCAGTCTAGTCTAGGGAACAGTCCAGTCTAGTCTAGGAACAGTCAGTCTAGTCCAGTCTAGGAACAGTCCAGTCTAGTCTAGGGAACAGTCTAGGAACAGTCCAGTCTAGTCTAGGGAACAGTCCAGTCTAGTCTAGGGAACAGTCCAGTCTAGTCTAGGGAACAGTCCAGTCTAGTCTAGGGAACAGTCCAGTCTAGTCTAGGGAACAGTCCAGTCTAGTCTAGGGAACAGTCCAGTCTAGTCTAGGGAACAGTCCAGTCTAGTCTAGTCTAGGGAACAGTCCAGTCTAGTCTAGGGAACAGTCCAGTCTAGTCTAGGGAACAGTCCAGTCTAGTCTAGGGAACAGTCCAGTCTAGTCTAGGAACAGTCCAGTCTAGTCTAGGGAACAGTCCAGTCTAGTCTAGGGAACAGTCCAGTCTAGTCTAGGGAACAGTCCAGTCTAGTCTAGTCTAGTCTAGGAACAGTCCAGTCTAGTCTAGGGAACAGTCCAGTCTAGTCTAGGGAACAGTCCAGTCTAGTCTAGGGAACAGTCCAGTCTAGTCTAGGGAACAGTCCAGTCTAGTCAGCCCAGTCAGTCAAAGAACAGAGTCCTGAGTCAGTCTAGTCTAGTCTAGAACAGTCCAGTCTAAAACAGTCCTCCAGTCTAGATCTGTTGATCCAGAGTCTAGGGAACAGTCCTAAGGTCCAGGGAACAGTCCAGTTTCTAGGGAACAGTCCAGTGACCCAGTCTTCTTTTCTAGTCTAGGAACAGTCTCTATTGTATCAGTCCAGCCAAGTCAGGGAACAGTCAGTCCAGACTGGGAACAGTCCAGTCTAGTCTAGTCAGTCATGGGAACAGTCCAGTCTAGTCTAGAACAGTCAGTCTATCCAGTCTAGTCAACACAGTCCAGCCCCTCCTGTCTGTCTATCTCTCCCCTAGATCTTTGATGAGTCTGAGCCAGAGATTTGGGAACAGTCCAGTCTAGTCTCAGTCTCTTTACCTATCTGTCTCAGCCAGTCTCTCTCAGTCTAGTCTAGGGAACTCTGGGAAGGCAGGAAGACATATCCAGTCAACACAACCCCTGTCAGTCTCAGTCTTTGCCCTCTCCACTCTCTCTCTCTCTCTCTCTCTCTCTCTCCTCTCTCTCTCTCACAGGTAATTCTACCTAATGTGACAAATAAACTCTTCTAATCTCAACAAAGCGGGCTGTTTTCTCCACAGCAGTGTATTCATCTGTGTTAAATCAAAGGTTTTATGCAAATCCGGGTGTTATTGCTCATCCAAATAAGCGGAGACGTTGGGGTTGTAATCCGCTCGGCTTTTTGAACTTACTGTGTAAAGAACAATCCAGTGTCAGGATCTGAGGTTCGGCAACAGCAAACATTCACGCCACGACACCTGCACGGCTGCCAACACAAAAGTTCATGCTTTTTCTAACTTAGTGACGCACGGTGACAGAGAGGGGTTTTAAAGTTGTTAAGCGCTTTGGCGTGTCGGACCTGGTTCTCAGGAAACAGAGTCGGAACCTGGTCTGTCTGACTGTCATGGAGACCGGGGAGTCCTGTCTGGTGTTACCAGAAACAGTGAGTGACCGAAAGAGCTTCAGTACCAACGGCGCATCTGTCTGACTGTGTTACCATGGAGACCGGGGAGGCCTGTCTGACTGTGTTACCATGGAGACCGGGGAGGCCCTTTACCAACGCTGTATCTGTCTGACTGTGTTACCATGGAGACCGGGGAGGCCTGTCTGACTGTGTTACCATGGAGACCCGGGGAGGCTCCTTCACCAACACCTGTATCTGTCTGACTGTGTTACCATGGAGACCGGGGAGGCCCCTTTACCAACGGCGTATCTGTCTGACTGTGTTACCATGGAGACCGGGAGGCCCCTTTACCAACAGCGTATCTGTCTGACTGTGTTACCATGGAGACCGGGAGGCCCAGTCTTTACCAACGGCATATCTGTCTGACTGTGTTACCATGGAGACCGGGGAGGCCCCTTTACCAACGGCGTATCTGTCTGACTGTGTTACCATGGAGACCGGGGAGGCCCCTTTACCAACGGCGTATCTGTCTGACTGTGTTACCATGGAGACCGGGGAGGCCCCTTTACCAACGGCGTATCTGTCTGACTGTGTTACCATGGAGACCGGGGAGGCCCCTTTACCAACGGCGTATCTGTCTGACTGTGTTACCATGGAGACCGGGAGGCCTGTCTGACTGTTTACCAACGGCGTATCTGTCTGACTGTGTTACCATGGAGACCCCTTTACCAACGGCGTAGTCTGACTGTGTTACCATGGAGACCGGGGAGGCCCCTTTACCAACGGCGTATCTGTCTGACTGTGTTACCATGGAGACCGGGAGGCCCCTTTACCAACGGCGTATCTGTCTGACTGTGTTACCATGGAGACCGGGAGGCCCCCCCTTTACCAGCGGCGTATCTGTCTGACTGTGTTACCATGGAGACCGGGAGGCCCCTTTACCAACGGCGTATCTGTCTGACTGTGTTACTATGGAGACCGGGAGGCCCCTTTACCAACGGCGTATCTGTCTGACTGTGTCACCAGACAGTCCAACAGAACGTATCTGTCTGACTGTGTTACCATGGAGACCGGGAGGCCCCTTGCAGAACACTGTGTCATCAGTACCAACACCGTATCTGTCTGACTGTGTTACCATGGAGACCGGGGAGGCCCCTTGCAGAACACTGTGTCATCAGTACCAACACCGTATCTGTCTGACTGTGTTACCATGGAGACCGGGGAGGCCCCTTCAGTACCAACAATCTGTCTGACTGTGTTACCATCAGAACCAACGCCAGATGAAGTCATCGTTCTGTCCTAGCTCGGTAACCACACAGTCTAATCTATCATATCTGTTCCTAGGCCGTCATTGAAAATAATAATTTGTTCTTTAACTGACTTGCCTAGTAAAATAAAGGTTAAATAAGGGTTAAATAAGTTAAATAAGGTTAAATAAAAAAATATTGTAACATTCCACAACACACCTCCCCTCCCATATTCACCCTCCCATGTTCCCACCCTCTCTCTCCCACCTCCCCTCCCATATTCACACCCTCTCTCTCCCACCTCCCCATCCCATATATCACACCCTCCCCCACCTCCCCTCCCATATTCCCGGGAGGCCCCTTTACCCCACAGCCCATATTCTGACCCCTTCCCCCCACCTCCCCTCCCATATTCACACCCTCTCTCTCCCACCTCCCTCCCATATTCCCACCCCTCCCCCACCTCCCTCTTCCCCACCTCCCTCCCATATTCACACCCTCTCTCTCCCACCTCCCCTCCCATATTCTGACCTCTCTCCCCACCTCCCCCTCCCATATTCACACCCTCTCTCCCCACCTCCTCCCATATTCACACCCTCTCCCCCACCTCCCCTCCCATATTCCACCCTCTCTCCCACCTCCCTTCCCATATTCCCACCCTCTCTCCCACCCCTCTATTCCAACACCTCCCCTCCCATATTCCCACCCTCTCTCCCACCTCCCCTCCCATATTCACACCCTCTCTCTACCATCCTCCCTCCCATATTCACACCTCTCCCCACCTCCCCCCTCCCATATTCCCACCCTCTCTCCCCCATATTCCCACCTCCCCTCCCATATTCACACCCTCTCTCTCCACCTCCCTCCCATATTCACACCCTCTCCCCCACCTCCCCTCCCATATTCCCACCCTCTCTCCCCCACCTCCCCTCCCATATTCACACCCCTCCCCCATCCCCTCTCCCATATTCCCACCCTCTCCCCCACCTCCCCTCCCATATTCACACCCTCTCTCCCCACCTCCCTCCCATATTCACACCCTCTCTCTCCCACCTCCCCCATAGTAAATTCCCCACCCCCTCTCCCCCCCCACCTCCCTCCCATATTCACACCCTCTCTCCCCACCTCCCCCATCCCATATTCACAACCTCTCTCCCCCACCTCCCACCCATCCCCCCATATTCACACCTCCCTCCCATATTCACACCCTCTCTCCCACCTCCCCTCCCATATTCACACCCTCTCCCCCACCTCCCCTCCCATATTCACACACCCTCTATTCCCACCCTCCCCCACCTCCCCTCCCATATTCACACCCTCTCCCCACCTCCCCTCCCATATTCACACCCTCTCTCTCCCACCTCCCCTCCCATATTCACACCCTCTCTCTCCCACCTCCCTCCCATATTCACACCCCACCCTCCCCCCATCCCATATTCACACCCTCTCTCCCCCATATTCCTCCCCCCACCTCCCCCATATTCACACCCTCTCTCCTCCCACCTCCCCTCCCATATTCCCCTCCCCCACCTCCCTTATATTCACACCCTCTCCCCCACCTCCCATATTCCCACCCTCTCCCCCCACCTCCCCTCCCATATTCCCACTCTCCCCCCCACCTCCCCCTCCCATATTCACACCCTCTCTCCCCACCTCCCCTCCCATATTCCTCCCCCTTCCCATATTCCCTCTCTCCCCACCTCCCTCCCATATTCCCACCCCTCCCCCACCTCCCCTCCCATATTCACACCCTCTCTCTCCCACCTCCCCTCCCATATTCCCACCCTCTCTCCCCACCTCCCTCCCATATTCACACCCTCTCTCTCCCACCTCCTCCCATATCCTCCCCATATTCCCACCCTCTCCCCCACCTCCCCTCCCATATTCCCACCCTCTCCCCCACCTCCCTCCCATATTCACACCCTCTCTCCCCCCACCTCCCCTCCCATATTCCCACCCTCTCCCCCACCTCCCTCCCATATTCCCACCCCCCTCCCATATTCCCCCACCTCCCCATATTCCCATATTCACACCCTCTCTCCCCCACCTCCCCTCCCATATTCACACCCTCTCTCCCACCTCCCTCCCATATTCACACCCTCTCTCTCCCACCTCCCCTCCCATATTCACACCCTCTCTCCCACCTCCCCTCCCATATTCACACCCTATTCACACCCTCTCTCCCACCTCCCTCCCACCTCCCACCCCCCTTCCCATATTCACACCCTCTCTCCCACCTCCCTCCCATATTCCCACCTCCCCACCTCCCCTCCCATATTCCCACCCTCTCCCCACCTCCCCCCATATTCCCACTCCCCCTATTTCACACCCTCTCTCCCCACCTCCCCTCCCATATTCCCACCCTCTCCCCACCCCCTCCCATATTCCCACCCCCTCCCATATTCCCACCCTCTCCCCCACCTCCTCCCATATTCCCACCCTCTCCCCCACCTCCCCTCCCATATTCACACCCTCCCCCACCTCCCTCCCCCACCTCCCCCCACCTCCCCTCCCATATTCCCACCCTTCCCCCACCTCCCCTCCCATATTCCACCCTCCCCCCCACCTCCCCTCCCATATTCCCACCCTCTCCCCCACATATTCACACCCTCCCCCCCTCCCCTCCCATATTCACACCCTCTCTCCCCACCTCCCCTCCCATATTCACACCCTCTCTCCCCACCCTCCCTCCCATATTCACACCCTCTCTCTCCCACCTCCTCCCTCCCATATTCCCACCCTCTCCCCCACCCCCTCCCATATTCACACCCTCTCTCTCCCACCTCCCCTCCCATATTCCCACACCCTCTCCCACCTCCCCTCCCATATTCACACCCTCTCTCCCACCTCCCCTCCCATATTCCCACCCTCTCTCCCCTCCCATCTCCCCACCTCCCCTCCCATATTCACACCCTCTCTCCCACCTCCCCTCCCATATTCACACCCTCTCCCCCACCTCCCCTCCCATATTCCACACCCTCTCTCCCACCTCCCCTCCCATATTCACACCCTCTCTCCCACCTCCCCTCCCATATTCACACCCTCTCTCCCCCCCCCCTCCCATACCCACTCCCCCTCCCATATTCACACCCTCTCTCCCTCCCATATTCCCACTCCCCTCCCATATTCACACCCTCCCCCACCCCCCTCCCATATCCACCCTCCCATATTCCACCCTCTCCCCCACCTCCCCTCCCATATTCCCACCCTCTCTCTCCCACCTCCCCTCCCATATTCCCACCCCCCTCTCTCCCCCTCCCCTCCCATATTCCCACCCTCTCCCCCATCCCCCTCCCTCCCATATTCCCACCCTCTCCCCCACCCCCTCCCATATTCCCACCCTCTCCCCCACCCCCTCCCATATTCCACCCTCTCTCTCCCACCTCTCCCACCTCCCCCCACCTCCCATATATTCACACCCTCTCTCCCCACCTCCCCTCCCATATTCCCACCCTCTCCCCCACCTCCCTCCCATATTCACACCCTCTCTCTCCCCCTCCCCCACCTCCCCTCATATTCCCACCCTCTCTCCCCCACCTCCCCTCCCATATTCCACCCTCTCTCTCCCACCTCCCCCCCTCCCATATTCACACCCCCCCACTCTCTCCCACCTCCCTCCCATATTCACACCCTCTCTCTCCACCTCCCCTCCCATATTCACACCCTCTCTCCCACCTCCCCTCCCATATTCCACCCTCCCCCACCTCCCTCCCATATTCACACCCTCTCTCCCACCTCCCACCTCCCCCACCTCCCATATTCACAACCTCTCTCTCCCACCTCCCCTCCCATATTCCTACCCTCTCTCCCTCCCCCTCCCATATTCACAACCTCTCTCCCCACCTCCCCTCCCATATTCCCACCCTCCCACCTCCCATCCCACCCTCCCCCCTCCCTCCCATATTCCCACCCTCTCTCCCACCTCCCCCCTCCCATATTCACACCCTCTCTCTCCCACCTCCCCTCCCATATTCCACACCCTCTCTCCCCACTTTCCCCTCCCATATTCCCCACCTCCCTCCCATATTCCCACCTCCCCCCCATATTCCCACCCTCTCCCCCACCTCCCCCCATCCTCCCTTTCTTGTCAGGAACAACATTACTGTGCCATTGTTACTGGCGTGACAGTGAAAGCATTTGAATAGGAAGAGCAATATGTCAGAAGGGGCTGTCAGTTCACAAGGGGTGTACGGCCCCCGCACCTCCCTTCCCATATTCACACTGCCAATATTCACGACCCTGTCTCTGTCGCTCACGTGGAGGAATGTCACTTCTAACAGCGTCACACAAGAGTCACCGTCAGGACGTGTCCCAGACCCAACACTATTCCCTACATAGCGCACTACATTCGACCAGTGCCGCACCTATGAAATCTCTCAGGGCTCCGGTCTAAAGTAGTGCACTATATAGGGAATAGGGTTCTATAGGGCTCAGGTCTAAAGTAGTGCACTATATAGGGGATAGACCCTCTACCTCCCCCAGGGCTCTGGTCTAAAGTAGTGCACTATATAGGGAATAGGGTTCCATAGGGCTCTGGTCTAAAGTAGTGCACTATATAGGGAATAGGGTTCTTTAGGGCTCCGGTCTAAAGTAGTGCACTATATATAGGGAATAGGGTGCAATAGGGCTCTGGTCTAAAGTAGTGCACTGCATAGGGAATAGGGTTCCATAGGGCTCTGGTCTAAAGTAGTGCACTATATAGGGAATAGGGTTCTTTAGGGCTCCGGTCTAAAGTAGTGCACTATATAGGGGATAGAGTTCTATAGGGCTCTGGTCTAAAGTAGTGCACTATATAGGGAATAGGGTTCCATAGGGCTCTGGTCTAAAGTAGTGCACTATATAGGGAATAGGGTTCTTTAGGGCTCCGGTCTAAAGTAGTGCACTATATAGGGAATAGGGTTCAATAGTGCTCTGGTCTAAAGTAGTGCACTGCATAGGGAATAGGGTTCCATAGGGCTCTGGTCTAAAGTAGTGCACTATATAGGGAATAGGGTTCTTTACGGCTCTGGTCTAAAGTAGTGCACTATATAGGGAATAGGATTCTATAGGGCTCCGGTCTAAAGTAGTGCTCTATGTAGGGAGCAGTGTTCCGTTTGGGACGTGTGGAACTGGTCGGTCTGCAGTATTTATGAACAGACGTAACAAGGGCTCTTCTTTGTACTGAGCCACACATAACCTGGTGCACGATCAACAACACCGTGCTGAGTGCTGCTCGTATTGAACATAATCTGGTGCACGATCAACAACACCGTGCTGAGTGCTGCTCGTATTGAACATAACCTGGTGCACGATCAACAACACCGTGCTGAGTGCTGCTCGTATTGAACATACCTGGTGCACGATCAACAAC
Organism: Oncorhynchus masou masou; assembly: GCF_036934945.1. NCBI lineage: Eukaryota > Metazoa > Chordata > Actinopteri > Salmoniformes > Salmonidae > Oncorhynchus > Oncorhynchus masou. Next base: position 412,871 of record NW_027011574.1, on the reverse strand, counting down.
ACCGTGCTGAGTGTTAGTGGAGGAGGGATATTATAGTGGAGGAGGGATAGGATAGGAGAGGAGGGATAGAGGGATAGGATAGAGGAGGAGGGATAGGATAGAAGAGGAGGGATAGAGGGATAGGATAGAGGAGGAGGGATAGGATAGAAGAGGAGGGATAGGATAGAAGAGGAGGGATAGAGGGATAGGATAGAGGAGGAGGGATAGAGGGATAGGATAGAGGAGGAGGGATAGAGGATGAGGGATAGAGGATGAGGGATAGAGGGATATGGTAGAGGAGGAGGGATAGAGTGATAGGGTAGAGGAGGAGAGATAGAGGGATAGGTTAGAGGAGGAGAGATAGAGGGATAGGATAGAGGATGAGGGATAGAGGGATAGGATAGGGATGAGGGATAGAGGGATAGGATAGAGGATGAGGGATAGAGGGATAGGATAGAGGATGAGGGATAGAGGGATAGGATAGAGGATGAGGGATAGAGGTATAGGATAGAGGAGGAGGATAGAGTATAGGATAGAGGAGGAGGGATAGAGGGATAGGATAGAGGGATAGGATAGAGGAGGAGGGATAGAGGGATAGGATAGAGGATGAGGGATAGAGGTATAGGATAGAGGATGAGGGATAGAGGTATAGGATAGAGGAGGAGGGATAGAGGATGAGGGATGGAGGGATAGGATAGAGGAGGAGGGATAGAGGGATAGGGTAGAGAAGGAGGGATAGAGGGATAGGGTAGAGCAGAATGGATAGGATAGAGGAGGAGGGATTGGATAGAAACAGGAGGGATCAGAGGGATAGTATAGTGGAGTAGGGATATTATAGTGGAGGAGGGATAGGATAGAAGAGGAGGGATAGAGGGATAGGATAGAGGAGGAGGGATAGGATAGAAGAGGTAGGATAGGATAGAAGAGGAGGGATAGAGGGATAGGATAGAGGAGGAGGGATAGAGGAGGAGGGATAGAGGGATAGGATAGAGGAGGAGGGATAGGATAGACGAGGAGGGATAAAGGGATAGTATAGTGGAGGAGTGATAGGATAGTGGAGGAGGGATAGAGGGATGTCAGGGACTGTAAAGGAGGAGGGATCTCAGAGGAGGAGGGACAGATGGATGGATAGAGGAGGAGGGATAGGATAGAAAGGAGGGATAGAGGGATAGGATAGAGGAGGAGGGATAGAGGGATAGGGTAAGGAGGAGGGATAGAGGAGGAGGGACAGATGGATAGGATAGAGGAGGAGGTATAGGATAGAAGAGGAGGGATAGAGGGATAGGGTAAAGGAGGAGGGATAGAGGAGGAGGGATAGAGGATGAGGGATAGAGGGATAGGATAGAGGAGGAGGGATAGGATAGTGGAGGAGGGATAGAAGCATAGAGGAGGAGGGATAGAGGCATAGAGGAGGAGGGATAGAGGCATAGAGGAGGAGGGATAGAGGCATAGAGGAGGAGGGATGGAGGCATAGAGGAGGAGGGATGAAGGGATAGGATAGAGGAGGAGGGATAGATTGATAGAGGAGGAGGGATAGAGGCATAGAGGAGGAGGGATAGAGGCATAGAGGAGGATGGATAGAGGCATAGAGGAGGAGGGATGGAGGGATAGGATAGAGGAGGAGGGATAGAGGCATAGAGGAGGAGGGATGAAGGGATAGGATAGAGGAGGAGGGATAGATTGATAGAGGAGGAGGGATAGAGGCATAGAGGAGGAGGGATATAGGCATAGAGGAGGAGGGATGGAGGGATAGGATAGAGGAGGAGGGATAGAGGCATAGAGGAGGAGGGATAGAGGCATAGAAGAGGAGGGATAGAGGCATAGATGAGGAGGGATAGAGGCATAGATGAGGAGGGATAGAGGTGGAGGGATAGAGGCATAGATGAGGAGGGATAGAGGCATAGATGAGGAGGGATAGAGGTGGAGGATAGAGGCATAGATGAGGAGGGATAGAGGCATAGATGAGGAGGGATAGAGGAGGAGGGATAGAGGCATAGAAGAGGAGGGATAGAGGCATAGATGAGGAGGGATAGAGGCATAGAGGAGGGATAGGATAGAGGTGGAGGGATACAGAGACAATTCTATAATGCGAGTGGCACAGTTCCTAACACGTCTCCCCCATTCCCCTCCTGATAAAGATTCCAGGACAGGGCTCTCTCTGTTGTCTGTGAATTGAATAGCTACATCGGGACGAGATGAGATTTCAATTTAACCTCTCACCAAACAATCTGTCCCTTAGTTCTCAGGGCCCTGGCGTGACGGATCGTAGCGGAGTGTGTCAGCATGTGTGTGTGTCAGCATGTGTGTGTGTGTGTGTGTGTGTGTGTGTGTGTGTGTGTGTGTGTGTGTGTGTGTGTGTGTGTGTGTGTGTGTTTCACAGATCGGAGCAGAACACAGCGGGAAAGCTGATTGCATCCAGCAGGCTGTGACAGACGTTGTAATGACATCACGGACTAACTCTGATCCCAAGAAGAGACATGGCACTTTCAGTTGGAAATCAGCAACGCATTTTCATAGAGAGACACAGGGTGGAGGTTAGCGGCTAGCGGTTAGCACCGCATTATCATAGAGAGACACAGGGTGGAGGTTAGCGGCTAGCGGTTAGCACCACATTATCATAGAGAGACACAGGGAGGGGGTTAGCGGCTAGCGGTTAGCACCACATTATCATAGAGAGACACAGGGTGGAGGTTAGCGGCTAATGGTTAGCAGCACATTATCATAGAGAGACACAGGGTGGAGGTTAGCGGCTAATGATTAGCAGCACATTATCATAGAGAGACAGGGTGGAGGTTAGCGGCTAGCGGTTAGCACCACATTATCTTAGAGAGACACAGGGTGGAGGTTAGCGGCTAGCGGTTAGCACCACATTATCATAGAGAGACACAGGGAAGGGGTTAGCGGCTAGCGGTTAGCACCACATTATCATAGAGAGACACAGGGTGGAGGTTAGCGGCTAGCGGTTAGCACCGCATTATCATAGAGAGACACAGGGTGGAGGTTAGCGGCTAATGGTTAGCAGCACATTATCATAGAGAGACACAGGGTGGAGGTTAGCGGCTAGCGGTTAGCACCACATTATCTTAGAGAGACACAGGGTGGAGGTTAGCGGCTAGCGGTTAGCAACACATTATCATAGAGAGATACACGGTGGAGGTTAGCGGCTAATGGTTAGCATGGGGACCTGTGTTTCTCTCTAGACCAGGAGGCTACTACTAACTACTAACGACCAACTAGTAACTAGTAACTAGTAACGACTAACTACTAATTACTAACGAATAACGACTAACGACTACTACTAACTACTAACTGCTAACTCTTAAATACTGCTAACTCACTACTAGCGACTAGCTACTAATTACTAACTAGTAACGACTAGCTACTAACTAGTAACTTCTAACTACTAACTTCTAACTACTAGCTACTAACTACTAGCTACTAACTAGTAACTACTAATTACACCTCCAGCCTTTATCCTGTTCTCCATACATTATTAATCAGGATCATAAAAAGCCACCACGTAATTGTGTTGTTTTCCCTTCCCTTCCACATAGATACACTTCCCTTCCCTTCCACATAGATACACTTCCCTTCCCTTCCACATAGATACACTTCCCTTCCCTTCCACATAGATACACTTCCCTTCCACATAGATACACTTCCCTTCCCTTCCACATAGATACACTTCCCTTCCACATAGATATACTTCCCTTCCACATAGATACACTTCCCTTCCCTTCCACATAGATACACTTCCCTTCCCTTCCACATAGATACACTTCCCTTCCTTCCACATAGATACACTTCCCTTCCACATAGATACACTTCCCTTCCCTTCCACATAGATACACTTCCTTCCACATAGATATATTCCCTTCCACATAGATACACTTCCCTTCCTCCCTCATAGATACACTTCCTTTCCTTCCACATAGATACACTTCCCTTCCACATAGATATACTTCCCTTCCACATAGATACACTTCCCTTCCCTTCCACATAGATACACTTCCCTTCCCTTCCTCATAGATACACTTCCCTTCCCTTCCTCATAGATACAATTCCCTTCCCTTCCTCATAGATACAATTCCCTTCCACATGATACACTTCCCTTCCACATAGATACACTTCCCTTCCCTTCCTCATAGATACACTTCCCTTCCTCATAGATACACTTCCCTTCCACATAGATACACTTCCCTTCCACATAGATACACTTCCCTTCCACATAGATACACTTCCCTTCCACATAGATACACTTCCCTTCCCTTCCTCATAGATACACTTCCCTTCCTCATAGATACACTTCCCTTCCACATAGATACACTTCCCTTCCACATAGATACACTTCCTTCCACATAGATACACTTCCTTCCCTTCCATAGATATACTTCCTTCCACATAGATACAGGCCTTCCCTTCCACATAGATACACTTCCTTCCACATAGATACACTTCCCTTCCACATAGATACACGCCCTTCCCTTCCACATAGATACACTTCCTTCCCTTCCACATAGATACACTTCCCTTCCTTCCACATAGATACACTTCCCTTCCCTTCCACATAGATACACTTCCCTTCCCTTCCACATAGATACACTTCCCTTCCCTTCCACATAGATACACTTCCCTTCCCTTCCACATAGATACACTTCCCTTCCCTTCCACATAGGTACACTTCCCTTCCCTCCCTCATAGATACACTTCCCTTCCCTTCCACATAGATACACTTCCTTCCACATAGATACACTTCCCTTCCCTTCCACATAGATACACTTCCTTCCTTCCACATAGATACAATTCCCTTCCACATAGATACACTTCCCTTCCTTCCACATGAATACTTCCTTCCACATAGATACACTTCCCTTCCCTTCCACATAGATACACTTCCCTTCCACATAGATACACTTCCCTTCCACATAGATACACTTCCCTTCCCTTCCACATAGGTACACTTCCCTTCCCTCCCTCATAGATACACTTCCCTTCCCTTCCACATAGATACACTTCCCTTCCCTTCCACATAGGTACACTTCCCTTCCCTCCCTCATAGATACACTTCCCTTCCCTTCCACATAGATACACTTCCCTTCCACATAGATACACTTCCCTTCCACATAGATACACTTCCCTTCCCTTCCACATAGATACACTTCCCTTCCCTTCCACATAGATACACTTCCCTTCCCTTCCACATAGATACACTTCCCTTCCAAATGAACCAGACACATCACAAGAGCCTGAGGCCTGTGGTAGAGTCACCATGAACCCTGAGGAGAGGCCTGTGGTAGAGTCATCATGAACCCTGAGGAGAGGCCTGTGGTAGAGTCATCATGAACCCTGAGGAAAGGCCTGTGGTAGAGTCATCATGAACCCTGAGGAAAGGCCTGTGGTAGTCATCATGAACCCTGAGGAAAGGCCTGTGGTAGAGTCATCATGAACCCTGAGGAAAGGCCTGTGGTAGAGTCATCATGAACCCTGAGGAAAGGCCTGTGGTAGAGTCATCATGAACCCTGAGGAAAGGCCTGTGGTAGTCATCATGAACCCTGAGGAAAGGTCTGTGGTAGAGTCATCATGAACCCTGAGGAGAGGCCTGTGGTAGAGTCATCATGAACCCTGCGGAGAGGCCTGTGGTAGAGTCATCATGAACCCTGAGGAAAGGCCTGTTGTAGAGTCATCATGAACAATGTGGGGAAAGGCCTGTGGAAGAGTCATCATGAACCCTGAGGAAAGGCCTGTGGTAGTCATCATGAACCCTGAGGAGAGGCCTGTGGTAGAGTCATCATGAACCCTGAGGAAAGGTCTGTGGTAGAGTCATCATGAACCCTGAGGAAAGGCCTGTGGTAGAGTCATCATGAACCTCGAGGAAAGGCCTGTGGTAGAGTCATCATGAACCCTGAGGAAAGGCCTGTGGTAGAGTCATCATGAACCCTGAGGAGAGGCCTGTGGTAGAGTCATCATGAACCCTGAGGAGAGGCCTGTGGTAGAGTCATCATGAACCCTGAGGAAAGGCCTGTTGTAGAGTCATCATGAACCCTGTGGGGAAAGGCCTGTGGTAGAGTCATCATGAACCCTGAGGAAAGGCCTGTGGTAGTCATCATGAACCCTGAGGAGAGGCCTGTGGTAGAGTCATCATGAACCCTGAGGAAAGGTCTGTGGTAGAGTCATCATGAACCCTGAGGAGAGGCCTGTGGTAGAGTCATCATGAACCCTGAGGAAAGGCCTGTGGTAGTCATCATGAACCCTGAGGAAAGGCCTGTGGTAGAGTCATCATGAACCCTGAGGAAAGGCCTGTGGTAGAGTCATCATGAACCCTGTGGAGAGGCCTGTGGTAGAGTCATCATGAACCCTGTGGAGAGGCCTGTGGTAGAGTCATCATGAACCCTGAGGAGAGAACTGTGGTAGAGTCATCATGAACCCTGCGGAGAGGCCTGTGGTAGAGTCATCATGAACCCTGAGGAGAGGCCTGTGGTAGAGTCATCATGAACCCTGAGGAAAGGCCTGTGGTAGAGTCATCATGAACCCTGAGGAAAGGCCTGTGGTAGAGTCGTCATGAACCCTGAGGAGAGGCCTGTGGTAGTCATCATGAACCCTGAGGAAAGGCCTGTTGTAGAGTCATCATGAACCCTGAGGAAAGGCCTGTGGTAGTCATCATGAACCCTGTGGAGAGGCCTGTGGTAGTCATCATGAACCCTGAGGAAAGGCCTGTGGTAGAGTCATCATGAACCCTGAGGAAAGGCCTGTGGTAGAGTCATCATGAACCCTGTGGAGAGGCCTGTGGTAGAGTCATCATGAACCCTGTGGAGAGGCCTGTGGTAGAGTCATCATGAACCCTGCGGAGAGGCCTGTGGTAGAGTCATCATGAACCCTGAGGAAAGGCCTGTGGTAGTCATCATGAACCCTGGGAGAGGCCTCTGGTAGAGTCATCATGAACCTTGAGGAGAGGCCTGTGGTAGAGTCATCATGAACCCTGAGGAAAGGCCTGTGGTAGTCATCATGAACCCTGAGGAGAGGCCTGTGGTAGAGTCATCATGAACCCTGTGGAGAGGCCTGTGTTAGAGTCATCATGAACACTGAGGAAAGGCCTGTGGTAGAGTCATCATGAACCCTGAGGAGAGGCCTGTGGTAGAGTCATCATGAACCCTGAGGAAAGGCCTGTGGTAGAGTCATCATGAACCCTGCGGAGAGGCCTGTTGTAGTCATCATGAACCCTGAGGAGAGGCCTGTGGTAGTCATCATGAACCCTGAGGAGAGGCCTGTGGTAGAGTCATCATGAACCCTGAGGAGAGGCCTGTGGTAGTCATCATGAACCCTGAGGAGAGGCCTGTGGTAGTGTCATCATGAACCCTGAGGAGAGGCCTGTGGTAGAGTCATCATGAACCCTGCGGAGAGGAGAGGCCTGTGGTAGAGTCATCATGAACCCTGAGGAGAGGCCTGTTGTAGAGTCATCATGAACCCTGCGGAGAGGCCTGTGGTAGAGTCATCATGAACCCTGAGGAGAGGCCTGTGGTAGAGTCATCATGAACCCTGAGGAGAGGCCTGTGGTAGAGTCGTCATGAACCCTGAGGAAAGGCCTGTGGTAGAGTCATCATGAACCCTGAGGAGAGGCCTGTTGTAGAGTCATCATGAACCCTGAGGAAAGGCCTGTGGTAGAGTCATCATGAACCCTGAGGAGAGGCCTGTGGTAGTCATCATGAACCCTGAGGAGAGGCCTGTGGTAGAGTCATCATGAACCCTGAGGAAAGGCCTGTGGTAGTCATCATGAACCCTGAGGAGAGGCCTGTGGTAGAGTCATCATGAACCCTGAGGAAAGGCCTGTGGTAGTCATCATGAACCCTGAGGAGAGGCCTGTGGTAGAGTCATCATGAACCCTGAGGAGAGGCCTGTGGTAGAGTCATCATGAACCCTGAGGAAAGGCCTGTGGTAGAGTCATCATGAACCCTGAGAAAGGCCTGTGGTAGAGTCATCATGAACCCTGCGGAAAGGCCTGTTGTAGTCATCATGAACCCTGAGGAGAGGCCTGTGGTAGTCATCATGAACCCTGAGGAGAGGCCTGTGGTAGAGTCATCATGAACCCTGCGGAAAGGCCTGTGGTAGAGTCATCATGAACCCTGAGGAGAGGCCTGTGGTAGAGTCATCATGAACCCTGCGGAAAGGCCTGTTGTAGTCATAATGAACCCTGAGGAGAGGCCTGTGGTAGAGTCATCATGAACCCTGCGGAAAGGCCTGTGGTAGAGTCATCATGAACCCTGAGAAAAGGCCTGTGGTAGAGTCATCATGAACCCTGAGAAAGGCCTGTGGTAGAGTCATCATGAACCCTGCGGAAAGGCCTGTTGTAGTCATCATGAACCCTGAGGAGAGGCCTGTGGTAGTCATCATGAACCCTGAGGAGAGAGTCATCATGCACCTTTTGTCCTAACCTGCCTCTCGAGCAACAACATGATCACAGAGAGTTCAGACACCCTCGGATTGGAGACAAACTTTATCCCTGGAAAGGCCTGTGGAGAGGAGGCCTGGCGTGTGTTCCAAATGGGACCCTATTATCACACAGTATTATCACACAGTATTGTACACAGAGTGTTAACACAGGTATTGTACACACAGCGTTAACACACAGTATGAACACACAGTATGAACACAAAGTATTGTACACACAGTGTTAACCCTGGCACACAGTATTGTACACACAGTATTGTACACAGAGTGTTAACACACAGTATTGTACACACAGTATTGTACACAGTATTATACACACAGTGTTAACACACAGTATTGTACACACAGTATTGTACACACAGTGTTAACACACAGTGTTGTACACACAGTATTGTACACACAGTATTGTGAACACAGTGTTAACACACAGTATTGTACACAGTATTGTACACACAGTGTTAACACACAGTATTGTACACACAGTGTTAACACACAGTATTGTACACACAGTATTGTACACACAGTGTTAACACACAGTATTGTACACACAGTATTGTACACGCAGTGTTAACACACAGTATTGTACACTGAGAGTATTTTACACATAGTATTGAACACACAGTATTGTACACAGTATTGTACACAGAGTATTTTACACACAGTATTGTACACACAGTGTTAACACACAGTATTGTACACACAGTATTGTACACAGAGTGTTAACACACAATATTGTACACACAGTGTTAACACACAATATGAACACACAGTATGAACACAAAGTATTGTACACACAGTGTTAACACACAGTATTGTACACACAGTATTGTACACAGAGTGTTAACACACAGTATTGTACACACAGTATTGTACACACAGTGTTAACACACAGTATTGTACACACAGTATTGTAGACACAGTATTGTACACACAGTATTGTACACACAGTGTTAACACACAGTGTTGTACACACAGTATTGTACACACAGTATTGTACACACAGTGTTAACACACAGTATTGTACACAGTATTGTACACACAGTGTTAACACACAGTATTGTACACACAGTGTTAACACACAGTATTGTACACACAGTGTTAACACACAGTATGAACACACAGTATGAACACAAAGTATTGTACACACAGTGTTATACACAAGTATTGTACACAGAGTATTTTACACATAGTATTGAACACACAGTATTGTACACACAGTATTGTACACACAGTGTTAACACACAGTATTGTACACAGAGTATTGTACACACAGTATTGTACACACAGTGTTAACACACAGTATTGTACACACAGTATTGTACACAGAGTGTTAACACAGGTATTGTACACACAGCGTTAACACACAGTATGAACACACAGTATGAACACAAAGTATTGTACACACAGTGTTAACACACAGTATTGTACACACAGTATTGTACACACAGTATTGTACACACAGTGTTAACACACAGTATTGTACACAGTATTGTACACACAGTGTTGTACACACAGTATTGTACACACAGTGTTAACACACAGTATTGTACACAGTATTGTACACGCAGTGTTAACACACAGTGTTGTACACACAGTATTGTACACACAGTATTGTACACACAGTGTTAACACACAGTATTGTACACACAGTATTGTACACACAGTGTTAACACACAGTATTGTACACACAGTGTTAACACACAGTATTGTACACACAGTATTGTATTGTACATACAGTATTGTACACGCAGTGTTAACACACAGTATTGTACATAGAGTATTTACACATAGTATTGAACACACAGTATTGTACACAGAGTATTTTACACAGTATTGAACCACAGTATTGTACACAGAGTATTTTACACATAGTATTGAACACACAGTATTGTACACACAGTATTGTACACACAGCATTGTACACACAGTGTTAACACACAGTATTGTACACACAGTATTGTACACAGAGTGTTAACACACAATATTGTACACACAGTGTTAACACACAGTATGAACACAAAGTATTGTACACACAGTGTTAACACACAGTATTGTACACACAGTATTGTACACAGAGTGTTAACACACAGTATTGTACACACAGTATTGTACACACAGTGTTAACACACAGTATTGTACACACAGTATTGTACACACAGTATTGTACACACAGTATTGTACACACAGTATTGTACACACAGTGTTAACACACAGTGTTGTACACACAGTATTGTACACACAGTATTGTACACACAGTGTTAACACACAGTATTGTACACACAGTATTGTACACACAGTGTTAACACACAGTATTGTACACACAGTGTTAACACACAGTATGAACACACAGTATGAACACAAAGTATTGTACACACAGTGTTAACACGAAGTATTGTACACAGAGTATTTTACACATAGTATTGAACACACAGTATTGTACACACAGTATTGTACACACAGTGTTAACACACAGTATTGTACACAGAGTATTGTACACACAGTATTGTACACACAGTGTTAACACACAGTATTGTACACACAGTATTGTACACAGAGTGTTAACACACAGTATTGTACACACAGCGTTAACACACAGTATGAACACACAGTATGAACACAAAGTATTGTACACACAGTATTGTACACACAGTGTTAACACACAGTATTGTACACACAGTATTGTACACACAGTGTTAACACACAGTATTGTACACACAGTATTGTACACACAGTATTGTACACACAGTGTTAACACACAGTATTGTACACACAGTATTGTACACACAGTGTTAACACACAGTGTTGTACACACAGTATTGTACACACAGTATTGTACACACAGTGTTAACACACAGTATTGTACACACAGTATTGTACACACAGTGTTAACACACAGTATTGTACACACAGTGTTAACACACAGTATTGTACACACAGTATTGTACACACAGTGTTAACACACAGTATTGTACACACAGTATTGTACACGCAGTGTTAACACACAGTATTGTACACAGAGTATTTTACACATAGTATTGAACACACAGTATTGTACACACAGTATTGTACACACAGTGTTAACACACAGTATTGTACACAGAGTATTGTACACACAGTATTGTACACACAGTGTTAACACACAGTATTGTACACAGAGTATTTTACACATAGTATTGAACACACAGTATTGTACACACAGTATTGTACACACAGTATTGTACACACAGTGTTAACACACAGTATGAACACACAGTATGAACACAAAGTATTGTACACAAGTGTTAACACACAGTATTGTACACACAGTATTGTACACAGAGTGTTAACACACAGTATTGTACACACAGTATTGTACACACAGTGTTAACACACAGTATTGTACACACAGTATTGTACACACAGTATTGTACACACAGTGTTAACACACAGTATTGTACACACAGTATTGTACACAGTGTTAACACACAGTGTTGTACACACAGTATTGTACACACAGTATTGTACACACAGTATTGTACACTCAGTGTTAACACACAGTATTGTACACACAGTATTGTACACACAGTGTTAACACACAGTGTTGTACACACAGTATTGTACACACAGTATTTTACACACAGTGTTAACACACAGTATTGTACACACAGTATTGTACAAACAGTGTTAACACACAGTATTGTACACACAGTATTGTACACACAGTGTTAACACACAGTATTGTACACACAGTATTGTACACACAGTATTGTACACACAGTATTGTAAACACAGTGTTAACACACAATATTGTACACACATTATTGTCCACACGGTATTGTACACACAGTGTTAACACACAGTATTGAACACACAATATTGTACACACAGTATTGTACACACAGTACTGTACACACAGTATTGTACACACAATATTGTACACACAGTGTTAACACACAGTATGAACACACAGTATGAACACACAGTATTGTACACACAGTGTTAACACACATTATTGTACACTCAGTATTGTACACACAGTATTGTACACGCAGTGTTAATACACAGTATTGTACACACAGTATTGTACACACAGTATTGTACACACAGTATTGTACACACAGTGTTAACACACAGTATTGTACACACAGTATTGTACACACAGTGTTAACACACAGTATTGTACACACAGTATTGTACACACAGTATTGTACACAGAGTATTGTACACACAGTATTGTACACACAGTGTTAACACACAGTATTGTACACAGTATTGTACACAGAGTGTTAACACACAGTATTGTACACACAGCGTTAACACACAGTATGAACACACAGTATGAACACAAAGTATTGTACACACAGTATTGTACACACAGTGTTAACACACAGTATTGTACACACAGTATTGTACACACAGTGTTAACACACAGTATTGTACACACAGTATTGTACACACAGTATTGTACACACAGTGTTAACACACAGTATTGTACACACAGTATTGTACACACAGTGTTAACACACAGTGTTGTACACACAGTATTGTACACACAGTATTGTACACACAGTGTTAACACACAGTATTGTACACACAGTATTGTACACACAGTGTTAACACACAGTATTGTACACACAGTGTTAACACACAGTATTGTACACACAGTGTTAACACACAGTATTGTACACACAGTATTGTACACGCAGTGTTAACACACAGTATTGTACACAGAGTATTTTACACATAGTATTGAACACACAGTATTGTACACACAGTATTGTACACACAGTGTTAACACACAGTATTGTACACAGAGTATTTTACACATAGTATTGAACACACAGTATTGTACACACAGTATTGTACACACAGTGTTAACACACAGTATTGTACACAGAGTATTGTACACACAGTATTGTACACACAGTGTTAACACACAGTATTGTACACAGAGTATTTTACACATAGTATTGAACACACAGTATTGTACACACAGTATTGTACACACAGTATTGTACACACAGTGTTAACACACAGTATGAACACACAGTATGAACACAAAGTATTGTACACAAGTGTTAACACACAGTATTGTACACACAGTATTGTACACAGAGTGTTAACACACAGTATTGTACACACAGTATTGTACACACAGTGTTAACACACAGTATTGTACACACAGTATTGTACACACAGTATTGTACACACAGTGTTAACACACAGTATTGTACACACAGTATTGTACACACAGTGTTAACACACAGTGTTGTACACACAGTATTGTACACACAGTATTGTACACACAGTATTGTACACTCAGTGTTAACACACAGTATTGTACACACAGTATTGTACACACAGTGTTAACACACAGTGTTGTACACACAGTATTGTACACACAGTATTTTACACACAGTGTTAACACACAGTATTGTACACACAGTATTGTACAAACAGTGTTAACACACAGTATTGTACACACAGTATTGTACACACAGTGTTAACACACAGTATTGTACACACAGTATTGTACACACAGTATTGTACACACAGTATTGTAAACACAGTGTTAACACACAATATTGTACACACATTATTGTCCACACGGTATTGTACACACAGTGTTAACACACAGTATTGAACACACAATATTGTACACACAGTATTGTACACACAGTACTGTACACACAGTATTGTACACACAATATTGTACACACAGTGTTAACACACAGTATGAACACACAGTATGAACACACAGTATTGTACACACAGTGTTAACACACATTATTGTACACTCAGTATTGTACACACAGTATTGTACACGCAGTGTTAATACACAGTATTGAACACACAGTATTGTGCACACAGTATTGTACACACAGTATTGTACACACAGTGTTAACACACAGCATTGTACACACAGTATTGTACACACAGTGTTAACACACAGTATTGTACACACAGTATTGTACACACAGTATTGTACACAGAGTATTGTACACACAGTATTGTACACACAGTGTTAACACACAGTATTGTACACACAGTATTGTACACAGAGTGTTAACACACAGTATTGTACACACAGCGTTAACACACAGTATGAACACACAGTATGAACACAAAGTATTGTACACACAGTATTGTACACACAGTGTTAACACACAGTATTGTACACACAGTATTGTACACACAGTGTTAACACACAGTATTGTACACACAGTATTGTACACACAGTATTGTACACACAGTGTTAACACACAGTATTGTACACACAGTATTGTACACACAGTGTTAACACACAGTGTTGTACACACAGTATTGTACACACAGTATTGTACACACAGTGTTAACACACAGTATTGTACACACAGTATTGTACACACAGTGTTAACACACAGTATTGTACACACAGTGTTAACACACAGTATTGTACACACAGTGTTAACACACAGTATTGTACACACAGTATTGTACACGCAGTGTTAACACACAGTATTGTACACAGAGTATTTTACACATAGTATTGAACACACAGTATTGTACACACAGTATTGTACACACAGTGTTAACACACAGTATTGTACACAGAGTATTGTACACACAGTATTGTACACACAGTGTTAACACACAGTATTGTACACAGAGTATTTTACACATAGTATTGAACACACAGTATTGTACACACAGTATTGTACACACAGTATTGTACACACAGTGTTAACACACAGAATGAACACACAGTATGAACACAAAGTATTGTACACAAGTGTTAACACACAGTATTGTACACACAGTATTGTACACAGAGTGTTAACACACAGTATTGTACACACAGTATTGTACACACAGTGTTAACACACAGTATTGTACACACAGTATTGTACACACAGTATTGTACACACAGTGTTAACACACAGTATTGTACACACAGTATTGTACACACAGTGTTAACACACAGTGTTGTACACACAGTATTGTACACACAGTATTGTACACACAGTATTGTACACTCAGTGTTAACACACAGTATTGTACACACAGTATTGTACACACAGTGTTAACACACAGTGTTGTACACACAGTATTGTACACACAGTATTTTACACACAGTGTTAACACACAGTATTGTACACACAGTATTGTACAAACAGTGTTAACACACAGTATTGTACACACAGTATTGTACACACAGTGTTAACACACAGTATTGTACACACAGTATTGTACACACAGTATTGTAAACACAGTGTTAACACACAATATTGTACACACATTATTGTCCACACGGTATTGTACACACAGTGTTAACACACAGTATTGAACACACAATATTGTACACACAGTATTGTACACACAGTATTGTACACACAGTATTGTACACACAGTATTGTACACACAATATTGTACACACAGTGTTAACACACAGTATGAACACACAGTATGAACACACAGTATTGTACACACCGTGTTAACACACATTATTGTACACTCAGTATTGTACACACAGTATTGTACACGCAGTGTTAATACACAGTATTGAACACACAGTATTGTGCACACAGTATTGTACACACAGTATTGTACACACAGTGTTAACACACAGCATTGTACACACAGTATTGTACACACAGTATTGTACACACAGTATTGTACACACAGTATTGTACACACAGTATTGTACACACAGTATTGTACACACAGTATTGTAAACACAGTGTTAGCATACAGTATTGTACACACAGTATTGTACACACAGTGTTAACACACAGTATAGTACACACAGTATTGTACACACATTATTGTACACACAGTGTTAACACACAGTATTGTACACACAGTATTGTACACACAATGTTAATACACAGTGTTGTACACACAGTATTGTACACACAGTATTGTACACACAGTATTGTACACTCAGTGTTAACACACAGTATTGTACACACAGTATTGTACACACAGTGTTAACACACAGTGTTGTACACACAGTATTGTACACACAGTATTTTACACACAGTGTTAACACACAGTATTGTACACACAGTATTGTACAAACAGTGTTAACACACAGTATTGTACACACAGTATTGTACACACAGTGTTAACACACAGTATTGTACACACAGTATTGTACACACAGTGTTAACACACAGTATTGTACACACAGTATTGTACACACAGTATTGTACACACAGTGTTAACACACAGTATTGTACACACAGTATTGTACACACAGTGTTAACACACAGTGTTGTACACACAGTATTGTACACACAGTATTGTACACACAGTATTGTACACTCAGTGTTAACACACAGTATTGTACACACAGTATTGTACACACAGTGTTAACACACAGTGTTGTACACACAGTATTGTACACACAGTATTTTACACACAGTGTTAACACACAGTATTGTACACACAGTATTGTACAAACAGTGTTAACACACAGTATTGTACACACAGTATTGTACACACAGTGTTAACACACAGTATTGTACACACAGTATTGTAAACACAGTATTGTACACACAGTATTGTAAACACAGTGTTAACACACTGTATTGTACACACAGTATTGCACACATAGTTTTAACACACAATATTGTACACACATTATTGTCCACACGGTATTGTACACACAGTGTTAACACACAGTATTGAACACACAATATTGTATACACAGTATTGTACACACAGTATTGTACACACAGTATTGTACACACAGTATTGTACACACAATATTGTACACACAGTGTTAACACACAGTATGAACACACAGTATGAACACACAGTATTGTACACACAGTGTTAACACACATTATTGTACACTCAGTATTGTACACACAGTATTGTACACGCAGTGTTAATACACAGTATTGAACACACAGTATTGTGCACACAGTATTGTACACACAGTATTGTACACACAGTATTGTACACACAGTGTTAACACACAGTATTGTACACACAGTATTGTACACACAGTATTGTACACACAGTATTGTACACACAGTATTGTAAACACCGTGTTAGCATACAGTATTGTACACACATTATTGTACACACAGTGTTAACACACAGTATTGTACACACAGTATTGTACACACAGTATTGTACACACAGTGTTAACACACAGTATTGTACACACAGTATTGTACACACAGTGTTAATACACAGTGTTGTACACACAGTATTGTACACACAGTATTGTACACACAGTATTGTACACTCAGTGTTAACACACAGTATTGTACACACAGTATTGTACACACAGTGTTAACACACAGTGTTGTACACACAGTATTGTACACACAGTATTTTACACACAGTGTTAACACACAGTATTGTACACACAGTATTGTACAAACAGTGTTAACACACAGTATTGTACACACAGTATTGTACACACAGTGTTAACACACAGTATTGTACACACAGTATTGTACACACAGTATTGTACACACAGTATTGTAAACACAGTGTTAACACACTGTATTGTACACACAGTATTGCACACATAGTTTTAACACACAATATTGTACACACATTATTGTCCACACGGTATTGTACACACAGTGTTAACACACAGTATTGAACACACAATATTGTACACACAGTATTGTACACACAGTATTGTACACACAGTATTGTACACACAGTATTGTACACACAATATTGTACACACAGTGTTAACACACAGTATGAACACACAGTATGGACACACAGTATTGTACACACAGTGTTAACACACAGTATTGTACACTCAGTATTGTACACACAGTATTGTACACGCAGTGTTAATACACAGTATTGAACACACAGTATTGTGCACACAGTATTGTACACACAGTATTGTACACACAGTGTTAACACACAGTATTGTACACACAGTATTGTACACACAGTGTTAACACACAGTATTGTACACACAGCATTGTACACACAGTATTGTACACACAGTGTTAACACACAGTATTGTACACACAGTATTGTACACACAGTATTGTACACACAGTATTGTACACACAGTATTGTAAACACAGTGTTAGCATACAGTATTGTACACACAGTATTGTACACACAGTTTTAACACACAATATTGTACACACAGTATTGCACACACAGTATTGTACACACAGTGTTAACACACAGTATTGTACACACAGTATGGAACACACAGTATTGTACACATAGTATTGTAAACACAGTGTTAACACACAGTATTGTACACACAGTATTGTACACACAATATTGTACACACAGTGTTAACACACAGTATGAACACACAGTATGAACACACAGTATTGTACACACAGTGTTAACACACAGTATTGTACACTCAGTATTGTACACACAGTATTGTACATGCAGTGTTAATACACAGTATTGAACACACAGTATTGTGCACACAGTATTGTACACACAGTATTGTACACACAGTGTTAACACACAGTATTGTACACACAGTATTGTACACACAGTGTTAACACACAGTATTGTACACACAGCATTGTACACACAGTATTGTACACACAGTGTTAACACACAGTATTGTACACACAGTATTGTACACACAGTATTGTACACACAGTATTGTACACACAGTATTGTAAACACAGTGTTAGCATACAGTATTGTACACACAGTATTGTACACACAGTTTTAACACACAATATTGTACACACAGTATTGCACACACAGTATTGTACACACAGTGTTAACACACAGTATTGTACACACAGTATGGAACACACAGTATTGTACACACAGTATTGTAAACACAGTGTTAACACACAGTATTGTACACACAGTATTGTACACACAGTTTTAACACACATTATTGTACACACAGTATTGTACACACAGTGTTAACATACAGTTTTAACACACAGTATTGTACACACAGTATTGTACACACAGTGTTAACACACAGTATTGTACACACAGTATTGTACACACCGTGTTAACACACAGTATTGTACACACAGTATTGTACACACAGTGTTAACACACAGTATTGTACACACAGTGTTAACACACAGTATTGTACACACAGTGTTAACATACAGTATTGTACACACCGTATTGTACACACAGTGTTAACACACAGTATTGTACACACAGTGTTAACACACAGTATTGTACACACAGTGTTAACACACAGTATTGTACACACAGTATTGTACACACAATGTTAACACACAGTATTGTACACACAATGTTTAATACACAGTATTGTACACACAGTGTTAACACACAGTATTGTACACACAGTGTTAACACACAATATTGTACACACAATGTTTAACACACAGTATTGTACACACAGTGTTAACACACAGTATTGTACACACAGTGTTAACACACAGTATTGTACACACAGTGTTAACACACAGTATTGTACACACAGTGTTAACATACAGTATTGTACACACCGTATTGTACACACAGTGTTAACACACAGTATTGTACACACAGTGTTAACACACAGTATTGTACACACAGTGTTAACACACAGTATTGTACACACAGTATTGTACACACAATGTTAACACACAGTATTGTACACACAATGTTTAATACACAGTATTGTACACACAGTGTTAACACACAGTATTGTACACACAGTGTTAACACACAATATTGTACACACAATGTTTAACACACAGTATTGTACACACAGTGTTAACACACAGTATTGTACACACAGTGTTAACACACAGTATTGTACACACAATGTTTAACACACAGTATTGTACACACAGTGTTAACACACAGTATTGTACACACAGTGTTAACACACAGTATTGTACACACAGTGTTAACACACAATATTGTACACACAATGTTTAACACACAGTATTGTACACACAGTGTTAACACACAGTATTGTACACACAGTGTTAACACACAGTATTGTACACACAGTGTTAACACACAGTATTGTACACACAGTGTTAACACACAGTATTGTACACACAGTATTGTACACACAATGTTAACACACAGTATTGTACACACAATGTTTAATACACAGTATTGTACACACAGTGTTAACACACAGTATTGTACACACAGTGTTAACACACAATATTGTACACACAATGTTTAACACACAGTATTGTACACACAGTGTTAACACACAGTATTGTACACACAGTGTTAACACACAGTATTGTACACACAATGTTTAACACACAGTATTGTACACACAGTGTTAACACACAGTATTGTACACACAGTGTTAACACACAGTATTGTACACACAGTGTTAACACACAATATTGTACACACAATGTTTAACACACAGTATTGTACACACAGTGTTAACACACAGTATTGTACACACAGTGTTAACACACAGTATTGTACACACAATGTTTAACACACAGTATTGTACACACAGTGTTAACACACAGTATTGTACACACAGTGTTAACACACAGTATGGTACACACAATGTTTAACACACAGTATGGTACACACAGTATTAAACCTTTTGTGACTAGGGGGCAGTATTTTCATTCTGGAAAAATAACGTTCCCGTAGTAATCGGGATATTTTGTCAGGACAAGAAGCTAGAAAATGCATATAATTGACAGTTTAGGATAGAAAACACTCTAAAGTTTCCAAAACTGTAAAAATATTGTTTGTGAGTATAACAGAACTGATATTGCAGGCGAAAGCCTGAGAAAAATCCAATCCGGAAGTGCCTCATGTTTTGAAAGCTCTGCGTTCCAATGAGTCCCTATTGAGCAGTGAATGGGCTATCAACCAGATGACTTTTTCTCCGTATTCCCCAAGGTGTCTACAGCATTGTGACGTAGTTTTAATTATTTATGTTGAAGAATACCCGTAAGCGGCTACATTGCGCAAGTGGTCACCTGATGGCTCTCAGCGTGATCGTCGCGTAAAATACAGAGATAGCCATTATTCCAATCGGTCCTACTGAAAAACCAATTGTCCCGGTGGATATATTATCGAATAGATATTTGAAAAACACCGTGAGGATTGATTATAAACAACGTTAGCCATGTTTCTGTTGATATCATGGAGCTAATTTGGAATATTTTTCGGAGTTTTCGTGACTGCAATTTCCGGGCTATTTCTCAGCCAAACGTGAAGAACAAACAGCTATTTCGCCTACAAAAATAATATTTTTTGAAAAAAGGAACATTGGCTATCTAACTGGGAGTCTCATGAGTGAAAACATCCGAAGCTCATCAAAGGTAAACAATTTAATTTGATTGCTTTTCTGATTTCCGTGACCAAGTTACATGCTGCTAGCTGGACAAAATGCTATGCTAGGCTATCGATAAACTTACAGAAATGCTTGTCTAGCTTTGGCTGTCAAGCATATTTTGAAAATCTGAGATGACAGGGTGATTTAACAAAAGGCTAAGTTGTGTCTCAATATATTTCACTTGTGATTTTCATGAATAGGAATATTTTCTAGGAATATTTATGTCCGTTGCGTTATGCTAATAAGTGTCAGTCGATGATTACGGGATGGGGAGTCATTAGAGGTTTTATCACACAGTATTAACACACAGTATTATCACACAGTATTATCACACAGTATTATCACACAGTGTTAACACAAAGTACTATCACACAGTATTGACACACAGTATTGTACACACAGTATTATCACACAGTGTTAACACAAAGTACTATCACACAGTATTGACACACAGTGTTAACACAAAGTACTATCACACAGTATTGACACACAGTGTTAACACAAAGTACTATCACACAGTATTGACACACAGTATTGTACACACAGTATTATCACACAGTATTATCGCACAGTGTTAACACACAGTATTGTACACACAGTATGAACACACAGTATTGTACAGCATGTGTTATAGAATGAGCAGGTGTCCTTAATGTTTTGCTCAGTGTATAAAGCCACGGTGACACAGAACGCCTTCCCAACGCAAATCACCGAAGAGATCAGCAGAAACAGCTGTTATTTAGCTGACTTCTATGTCTAAATAATGTCATATGGTTTTCCTGAGTGGTTTGTCAGCACAGGGCCTTTTCCCCAGCTGACATAAATAACTTCTATGTCTAAATAATGTCATATGGTTTTCCTGAGTGGTTTGTCAACACAGGGCCTTTCCCCCAGCTGACATAAATAACTTGTAGATTTTAAATATGTAGATCTGTCCTTCTGGTATTTTATAGTTCTGTCTTACATCATGTTTAATGTATTGTGTGGAGCCAAACTGTACACAGAGTAACATTCACTGTGTCCTGCATGGTGTTGACAACACCAGGGTTAGAGGTCGTAGTCCTGGATGGTGTTGACATCACCAGGGTTAGAGGTCGTAGTCCTGGATGGTGTTGACAACACCAGGGTTAGAGGTCGTAGTCCTGCATGGTGTTGACAACACCAGGGTTAGAGGTCGTAGTCCTGCATGGTGCTGACAACACCAGGGTTAGAGGTCATAGTCCTGGATGGTGCTGACATCACCAGGGTTAGAGGTCGTAGTCCTGGATTGTGTTGACAACACCAGGGTTAGAGGTCGTAGTCCTGCATGGTGCTGACAACACCAGGGTTAGAGGTCGTAGTCCTGGATGGTGTTGACAACACCAGGGTTAGAGGTCGTAGTCCTGCATGGTGCTGACATCACCAGGGTTAGAGGTCGTAGTCCTGCATGGTGCTGACGACACCAGGGTTAGAGGTCGTAGTCCTGGATGGTGTTGACAACACCAGGGTTAGAGGTCGTAGTCCTGCATGGTGTTGACAACACCAGGGTTAGAGGTCGTAGTTCTGCATGGTCTTGACAACACCAGGGTTAGAGGTCGTAGTCCTGGATGGTGCTGACAACACCAGGGTTAGAGGTCGTAGTCCTGCATGGTGCTGACAACACCAGGGTTAGAGGTCGTAGTCCTGCATTTAATGAATATGTTGCTTTGGGGAAGAATTATTATTTTTTTAATTTTGACCAAAATGATTATATCTTGTAATGTTGACCAGCCGTTTACATCACAATAATCTCTAATCCTATCCCAGCGTTTCCCCAAACTCAGGTTTC
The DNA here is from genome assembly GCF_036934945.1 of Oncorhynchus masou masou. NCBI lineage: Eukaryota > Metazoa > Chordata > Actinopteri > Salmoniformes > Salmonidae > Oncorhynchus > Oncorhynchus masou. The sequence goes on along the minus strand of NW_027011574.1, from coordinate 389,409 downwards.
TTTTCTACCACTACACAGCTGATTCAAATAAGCAACTCATTATCAAGCTTTGATTATTGATATCAGCCATGTAGCACTAGAGCCGAAACCTAAAAGGACAGATGAAACACTGTTCATTTACCTCTTCTCATTGTGCAGTGTTATGCTATGGGTCCTGGTCAAAAAGTCATTTCATTATGTAGAGAATAAGGTTCTATTTGGGACAGAATGTGCAGTGGCAGCTCCCCCCGGGGAGAGAAAACGCCTCTACTTCCTGTTTGTTCACGTCTGTTTCCTGGGCTCATTGTTAGAAGCCACATCACACTGTGGATCGGTGTCCTGAAGCTGTAACTGTATCTTCCTCAGTCTCTGTGTACATCCCAATTGGTACCCTATTCCCCTTCATAGTGCACTACAGGACACTATACACCCATAGGGCTCTGGTCAAAAGTAGTGCACTATGTAGGGAATAGGGTGCCATTTTTGGTTACAACAGCCACTGTTTAAGCCTTACTCCCATATGGCTGTTAGTTAGCTGAAAGCAGAAAGAAAGATTCCCTTCGTCTGTCTGGCCCGCATCCCAAATTGCACCCTATTCCCCTATGTAGTGCACTACTTTTGACCAGGAGCCATAGGCAATAGGTAGGGAGAAGGGTTGTCCTTTTAGGATGCAGACACTGTCCTCCCTGCCGCCCTCCGTGCCTATTTAGCATCTCTTTGTTTGTCTCCAGCTGATTCCCTATTCATCAGTTCATTTTCTCACCGATTGATGCGGCTCTCTTGTTAACTTTTGTGTGTCCGTTTTCATTGTCATCGGGGGAGTGTTCAAAGCTTACCGGGCGCCAGCGCTTCGCCCAATCAAACACGGGCACATTGTCAGCGGGCCTCTAATCGTCTTTGTTGGCCCCTTCTTCGTGGTTTCAGAAAGAGGGCTGTGTCCCACGCAAAGAAAGAAAGGGAGGCAGGGAGAGAGAGAGAGAGAGAGAGAGGGACAGAGAGAGAGAGAGAGATAGAGAGAGAGAGACAGATAGAGAGAGGGAGAGAGAGACAGATAGAGAGAGGGAGAGAGAGAGAGAGACAGAGACAGAGAGAGAGAGAGGGAGAGGGAGAGGGAGAGAGAGGGAGAGAGAGAGGGAGAGAGAGAGAGAGAGAGGGAGAGAGACAGAGAGAGAGAGAGAGAGAGAGAGAGAGAGAGAGATCAAAGGAGAGAAACACTTTGATCTCACTGAAAGTACTCAGCTCTTTAAACATGTCATACCCCTAAGTCTTGTCCGGGATGATACTCTGGACAGTTGCCAGGAAACAACAAATAGCTGCAAACAAATAGCTGCATTAACAATGTGTTTGTTGTGCTTGGCTTTGGACATAATGTTCTGTTGTCATCTGCAGTGACTCTGAACAAAGGGACAAGTCTCATCAGTTCGTTTAGTTGTCTTGTCTTTGAGGAAATGAGGGATGAATCATTTCCCCCAGGCTTACCTTGGGACGAGCATTGTCCTCCATCCGACCATGTCCTGGCTGGATGTTTGGCAAACGGTGGCCAGAATGTCAACCTTCTTCAAAACTACATCTCCCATGATCCCACAAGACAATGGGCGGCCATCTTGGACACACCTGACACTAAATGTGTCAATCAAATCAAAATCACAACAGACTTTAGACAGTAGAGCATGGCGCTTGCAACGCCAAGCGTCGTGGGTTCGATTCCCGCTGGGACCACCCATATGTAAAAAAGTAGTGGCCCCAGCCGACTTGTAAGTCGCTTTGGACAAAAGCGTCTGCTAAATGGGATATATAATATATATAAAACAATGAAATGAGGAAGTAAATCGGGCCTGTCAGCAGTGGGACACATAGTGATGCATAGTGAATGCAGCCTTCCTCCCTCCCTCCCTCCCTCCCTTCCTTCCTTCCTTCCTCCCTCCCTCCCTCCCTCCCTCCCTTCCTCCTTTCCTCCCTTCCTTCCTTCCTTATGTCAATGAGTGAAACACATGATACACATATCCACACATTTCCACGTTACTATAGATTACCACAGACACATTACCATATGACCATAGGTACACTACCATTACCATAGACATATTACCACATTACACCATGCCTATAGACACATTACCACATTACCATATACACATTACCATTACCATAACATAGTCACATTACCATATACACATTACCACATTACCATTACCATAGACACATTACCATATGACCATAGACATATTACCACATTACCAGACACATTACCACATTACCACATTACCACATTACCACATTACCATAGACACATTACCATTACCATAGACACATTACCATTACCATTACCATATTACCATTACCATTACCATATACACCTTACCATTACCATAGACACATTACCACATTACCACATTACAACATTACCATAGACACATTACCATTACCATTACCATAGACACATTACCATTACCATAGACCCATTACCACATTACAACATGACCATAGACACCTTACCACATTACCATATACGCATTACCATAGAAACATTACCACATTACCATTACCATAGACGTATTACCATTACCATAGACACATTACCATTACCATAGACACATTACCATTACCATAGACACATTACCACATTACAACATGACCATAGACACCTTACCACATTACCATAAACGCATTACCATAGAAACATTACCACATTACCATTACCATAGACGTATTACCATTACCATAGACACATTACCATTACCATAGACACATTACCATTACCATAGACACATTACCATTACCATAGACACATTGCCACATTACCATTACCATTACCATAGACACATTACTAAATTACCATAGACACATTACCACAGACACATTACTAAATTACCATAGACACATAGCCACATTACCATTCAAATAGACACATTACCATTCCCATAGACACATTACCAATACCATAGACACATTACCACATTACCATGGACACATTACCATTACCACATTACTATAGACACATTACCACATTCAGACACATTACCACAATACCATAGATGCATTGACATTACCACATTACCATAGACACATTACCATAGACACATTACCAATTCCATAGACACATTACCACATTAAGACACATTACCATAGACACATTACCATAGACACATTACCATAGGCACATTAACATTACCATAGACACATTCCCACACTGCCATTATCATAGACACATTGCCATTACATAGACATATTACCATTATCCTAGACACATTACCACATTTCCATTATCATAAAAACATTACCATTACCATAGATATATTGCCACACTACCATTATCATAGACACATTACCATAACATCGTCACATTACCATATACACATTACCACATTAACATTACCATAGACATATTACCATTACCATAGACACAATACCATTACCATAGACACATTACCACATTCACATCACCATTACCATATACACACTACTATTATCAAAGACACATTACCATTACCATATCACATTACCATTACCATAGACACACATTACCATAGACACATTACCATTACCATAGACACATTACCATAGACACATTACCATTACCATAGACACATTACCACATTACATTTACCATGGACCCATTACTACATTACCATAGTCTCCTTCCTCCATGCCTGTCTCTTGTTTACCTTTGAATGTGACAGCTAAGCCACCAGCACTAATTTAGCTAAGGGGCACGTCTGTTTAGCACGCATACGGCCTCACGGCGTCAACGAATCAGATGGGAGCGTTCAAACTAGATGAGGCACCGCCCCCCTAATTTATATTCAACCATCATAGTAAAGCAGCACTGGACTGTGATGCAAATCTCCCGGTTTCTATACGTCCTGTACACGTTCTAAAACATGTTGCTCATCGTATCCGTTGCATCCTGGTACAACTTCCACTTCCTAGTAACCCTGCTCTTAACATTGACTAAAGTGACATTGTGATTGGTTTAGATACGTTAAAGACGGCAGGGCTAATTGATCCAGGAGCATATCAGATCAATATTGTCACTTCAGCCAGGACAAGGAGACAGGAGAAGATAGAGGCTTTCGTGTTCCAAATGGTACCCTGTTCCCTATATAGTGCCCTCCGTTTTGACAAGAGCCCTCAGAAAGTAGTGCGCTGAATAGGGGGAATAGAGTGTCATTTGGGACTCGGGGAGAAGGAGACAGGAGATGCTTCACCAGCTGGCTGGTATTTAGTTGAAAGGTCATATTTTAATGCTCCACACTGTAATCAAAAAATAATACAAAATAAATTTAGTTGTTTAGTTCAGGGTTTCTCGAACTCGGTCCTGAAAAACACATTATCAATCTCTCTCAATTCCATTTAATTTAACTAGGCAAGTCAATTTAAGAACAAATTCTTGTTTACATTTTTTTGTTATATACAGTACATATATATATATATATTTCTTCTTCACATTTATTTATCCAGGTAGGCTAGTTGAGAACAAATTCTCGTTCACAATTGCGACCTGGCCAAGATAAAGCAAAGAAGTTCGACACAAACAGCAACACAGAGTCACTCATGGAATTAACATACATACAGTAGAGAAAAAGTCTATATACAAGTGACTGTGACAATGTTATTTGTTCTTCACTGGTTTCCCTTTTCTCGTGGCAACAGGTCACAAATCTTGCTGCTCTGATGGCACACTGTGGAATTTCACCCAGTAGATATGGGAGTTTATCAAAATTGGATCCGGGTAATCTGAGGGAAATATGTCTCTCTAATAAGGTCATACATTGGGCAGAAGGTTAGGAAGTGCAGCTCAGTTTCCACCTCATTGTGTGGGCAGTGAGCACATAGCCTGTCTTCTCTTGAGAACCATGTCTTGTTTTCTCTGTTTTTGCTCAGTTTTTTTGTTAATTCTTTCCAATGTGTCAAGTAATTATATTTATGTTTTCTCATGATTTGGTTGGGTCTAATTGTGCTGCTGTCATGTGGCTCTGTAGGGTGTGTTTGTGTTTGTGAACAGAGCCCCAGGACCAGCTTGCTTAGGGGACTCTTCTCTAGGTTCATCTCTCTGTAGGTTATGGCTTTGTTATGGAAGGTTTGGGAATCGCTTCCTTTTAGGTGGTTGTAGAATTTAACTGCTCTTTTCTGGATTTTGATAATTAGTGGATATCAGCCTAATTCTGCTCTGCATGCATTATTTGGTGTTCTACGTTTTACACGGAGGATATTTTTGCAGAATTCTGCATGCAGAGTCTCAATTTGGTGTTTGTCCCATTTTGTGAAGTCTTGGTTGGTGAGCGGACCCCGTACCTCACAACCATAAAGGGCAAGGGTTCTATAAATGATTCAAGTATTTTTAGCCAGATCCTAATTGGTATGTCGAATTTTATGTTCCTTTTGATGGCATAGAATGCCCTTCTTGCCTTGTCTCTCTCTCTCTGATCTATCATACATCCTCTGTCTAAGGTTTGTTGTTCAATTATTTTTCCTTCTTATCGCCTCTGATACTTTATTCCATTGATGTCTGCGTATCTAGAGAGAGAGAGAGAGAGAGAGAGAGAGAGAGAGAGAGAGAGAGAGAGAGAGAGAGAGAGAGAGAGAGAGAGAGAGAGAGAGAGAGATCAAGATGAGCCCTTGGCAGAGTCTCCTCTCTCTACTCCTGCACTCTGGAATATCTGATGTTATATACTGGTGAGTTGAGGGAGGAGCGTTCCATCAGGCTCTGTACCAGGGTACAAGATGTTATATACTGGTGAGTTGAGGGAGGAGCGTTCCATCAGGCTCTCTGCCAGGGTACAGGATGTTAAATACTGGTCAGTTAATTCCTTCTTGCATCTAAGCTATCTCCTCCCTCCGCCCCTCTCCTCCTCTCTCCTCCTCTCCCTCCCCTCTCCTCCTCTCCCTCTCCCCTCTCCCCTTTCCCCCTCTCTCCTCTCCTCTCCCCCTCCCCCCTCTCTCATCTCCTCTCTCTCCTCTCCTCCTCTCCTCTCCCTCCTCTCCTCCTCTCTCCTCCTCTATCCTACTCTCCTCCCTCCTCTCTCCTCTTCTCTCCTCTCCTCCTCTCTCCTCCTCTCTCCTCTCCTCCTCTCTCCTCCTCCTCTTCTCACATTTTCCCTTCGCTTGTGAACTTCAGTGCACAACATAACAACTGTCTGTGTCCAGGCACAAAAAACCTCTCCAGCCTGATAGAATACCTTATATCAGCTTGTCCTCTGATGGGGATACTTGACACCAGCTTGTCCTCTGATGGGATACTTGACATCAGCTTGTCCTCTGATGGGATACTTGACATCAGCTTGTCCTCTGATGGGATACTTGACATCAGCTTGTCCTCTGATGGGATACTTCACATCAGCTTGTCCTCTGATGGGGATACTTGACATCAGCTTGTCCTCTGATGGGGATACTTGACACCAGCTTGTCCTCTGATGGGATACTTGACATCAGCTTGTCCTCTGATGGGATACTTGACATCAGCTTGTCCTCTGATGGGATACTTGACCACAGCTTGTCCTCTGATGGGATACTTGACATCAGCTTGTCCTCTGATGGGATACTTGACATCAGCTTGTCCTCTGATGGGGATACTTGACATCAGCTTGTCCTCTGATGGGATACTTGACATCAGCTTGTCCTCTGATGGGATACTTGACATCAGCTTGTCCTCTGATGGGATACTTGACATCAGCTTGTCCTCTGATGGGGATAGTTGACACCAGCTTGTCCTCTGATGGGATACTTGACATCAGCTTGTCCTCTGATGGGATACTTGACACCAGCTTGTCCTCTGATGGGGATACTTGACACCAGCTTGTCCTCTGATGGGATACTTGACATCAGCTTGTCCTCTGATGGGATACTTGACATCAGCTTGTCCTCTGATGGGATACTTGACATCAGCTTGTCCTCTGATCGGGATACTTGACATCAGCTTGTCCTCTGATGGGATACTTGACATCAGCTTGTCCTCTGATGGGATACTTGACATCAGCTTGTCCTCTGATTGGATACATGACATCAGCTTGTCCTCTGATGGGGATACTTGACATCAGCTTGTCCTCTGATGGGATACTTGACATCATCTTGTCCTCTGATGGGGATACTTGACATCAGCTTGTCCTCTGATGGGATACTTGACATCAGCTTGTCCTCTGCAGCATCTCTCTCTCTCTCTCTGACTGTCACCGGAGCTCTGCAGCGTCTCTCTCTCTGACCGTCACCGGAGCTCTGCAGCGTCTCTCTCTCTCTGACCGTCACCGGAGCTCTGCAGCGTCTCTCTCTCTGACCGTCACCGGAGCTCTGCAGCGTCTCTCTCTCTGACCGTCACCTGAGCTCTGCAGCGTCTCTCTCTCTCTGACCGTCACCTGAGCTCTGCAGTGTCTCTCTCTCTCTGACCTTCACCGGAGCTCTGCAGCGTCTCTCTCTCTGACCGTCACCAGAGCTCTGCAGTGTCTCTCTCTCTCTGACTGTCACCGGAGCTCCGCAGCGTCTCTCTCTCTCTGACCGTCACCGGAGCTCTGCAGCGTCTCTCTCTCTCTCTGACCGTCACCGGAGCTCTGCAGCATCTCTCTCTCTCTCTCTGACTGTCACCGGAGCTCTGCAGCGTCTCTCTCTCTCTCTGAACGTCACCGGAGCTCTGCAGCGTCTCTCTCTCTCTCTGACCGTCACCGGAGCTCTGCAGCGTCTCTCTCTCTCTCTCTGACCGTCACCGGAGCTCTGCAGCGTCTCTCTCTGACCGTCTGTCACCGGAGCTCTGCAGCGTCTCTCTCTCTGACCGTCACCGGAGCTCTGCAGCGTCTCTCTCTCTGACCGTCACCGGAGCTCTGCAGCGTCTCTCTCTCTGTCCGTCACCGGAGCTCTGCAGCGTCTCTCTCTCTCTCTGTCCGTCACCGGAGCTCTGCATCGTCTCTCTCTCTCTCTGACCGTCACCGGAGCTCTGCAGCGTCTCTCTCTCTGACCGTCACCGGAGCTCTGCAGCGTCTCTCTCTCTCTGACCGTCACCGGAGCTCTGCAGCGTCTCTCTCTCTGTCTGTCACCGGAGCTCTGCAGCGTCTCTCTCTCTCTGACCGTCACCGGAGCTCTGCAGCGTCTCTCTCTCTGACCGTCACCGGAGCTCTGCAGCATCTCTCTCTCTGACCGTCACCGGAGCTCTGCAGCGTCTCTCTCTCTCTGACCCTCACCGGAGCTCTGCAGCGTCTCTCTCTCTCTCTCTCTGACCGTCACTGGAGCTCTGCAGTGTCTCTCTCTCTCTCTGTCCGTCACCGGAGCTCTGCAGCGTCTCTCTCTCTGACCGTCACCGGAGCTCTGCAGCGTCTCTCTCTCTGACCGTCACCGGAGCTCTGCAGCGTCTCTCTCTCTCTGACTGTCACCGGAGCTCTGCAGCGTCTCTCTCTCTCTGACCGTCACGGGAGCTCTGCAGCGTCTCTCTCTCTCTGACCGTCACCGGAGCGCTGCAGCGTCTCTCTCTCTCTCTCTGACCGTCACTGGAGCTCTGCAGTGTCTCTCTCTCTCTCTGTCTGTCACCGGAGCTCTGCAGCGTCTCTCTCTCTCTCTGTCCGTCACCGGAGCTCTGCAGCGTCTCTCTCTCTGACCGTCACCGGAGCGCTGCAGCGTCTCTCTCTGACCGTCACTGGAGCTCTGCAGTGTCTCTCTCTCTCTCTGTCTGTCACCGGAGCTCTGCAGCGTCTCTCTCTCTCTCTCTGTCCGTCACCGGAGCTCTGCAGCGTCTCTCTCACTCTGACCGTCACCGGAGCTCTGCAGCGTCTCTCTCTCTCTGACCGTCACCGGAGCTCTGGGATATTTATGAATTGATCTGACGGTGTGCTGTCAGTCAATCAGTGAAAGGGCTCGCTGCACTTTGCCAAAGGCGCTAATCCATTCCGGAAGATTCAGATGTTGACTGCTTCATCTTAACGTTCTGAAACTGCTCATTGACCTTTTCGTTCAGCATTTATTTCCCCTCGTTCCGGGATTAGAGCCGAACCGCGCGTCCAAGTAAGAGGCCGACTGAGTCTCAAATGGCCCTCTATTCCCTGCGCAGTGCACTAGTTTTGAGCAGGGCCCCATAGGGAATCTGTTTATTTGGGACTCACTCAGGGCCTGTCTAAAGTCATTACTATCGTCTCACCACTTTGTCTTCCATCTGGAGAGAAAAGACTTTAACATAGAACATATTGGGTCTCTGTTGGGTGAAGGGGTAAGAGTGTCAGTTATCATCACAGACCGGAGAATAAAATACACAAACCACACTCTGGAGTGTGGCAGTTAAACTCTCTGTTTTCTTTGCTTCCGAAACCATGTTTAATTTATGGTTTCTAACGGGGTTTTTTTTTGTTGAGAAAAACATTTAGGAAATTGTTGGAATCTAAACATGAAAACATGTCAACAATATTTCTCCACTGTAGAAGTCACGCTGAGTGTAATGTTACCATGTAGTGGTGATGAGGTGTTATTTAGTCAAGTGGAGGTTCTGCTTCCTGTTTGATGAGGTGGTTTCTGGTAATAGCTTTGTAATTGTAACCATGATGTTAATATCTCTGTCATTCTAACCATTATGTTAATATCTCTGTCATTCTAACCATGATGTTACTATCTCTGTGAATCTAACCATGATGTTACTATCTCTGTGAATCTAACCATGATGTTACTATCTCTGTCAGTCTAACCATGATGTTAATATCTCTGTCATTCTAACCATTATGTTAATTTCTCTGTGATTCTAACCATGATGTTACTATCTCTGTCAGTCTAACCATGATGTTAATATCTCTGTCATTCTAACCATGATGTTACTATCTCTGTCATTCTAACCATGATGCTACTATCTCTGTGAGTCTAACTATGATGTTAATATCTCTGTCATTCTAACCATGATGTTACTATCTCTGTGAATCTAACCATGATGTTAATATCTCTGTCATTCTAACCATGATGTTACTATCTCTGTGAGTAACCATGATGTTAATATCTCTGTGTGTCCAACCATGATGTTACTATCTCTCTCATTCTAACCATGATGTTACTATCTCTGTCATTCTAACCATGATGTTACTATCTCTGTGAGTCTAACCATGATGTTACTATCTCTGTGAGTCTAACCATGATGTTAATATCTCTGTGAGTCTAACTATGATGTTAATATCTCTGTCATTCTAACCATGATGTTAATATCTCTGTCATTCTAACCATGATGTTACTATCTCTCTCATTCTAACCATGATGTTAATATCTCTGTGTGTCCAACCATGATGTTACTATCTCTCTCATTCTAACCATGATGTTACTATCTCTGTCATTCTCACCATGAAGTTACTATCTCTGTGAATCTAACCATGATGTTAACATCTCTGTGAATCTAACCATGATGTTACTATCTCTCTCATTCTAACCATGATGTTACTATCTCTCTCATTCTAACCATGATGTTACTATCTCTGTGAATCTAACCATGATGTTAATATCTCTGTGATTCTAACCATGATGTTACTATCTCTGTCATTCTAACCATGATGTTACTATCTCTCTCATTCTAACCATGATGTTACTATCTCTCTCATTCTAACCATGATGTTACTATCTCTCTCATTCTAACCATGATGTTACTATCTCTCTCATTCTAACCATGATGTTACTATCTCTGTGAGTCTAACTATGATGTTACTATCTCTCTCATTCTAACCATGATGTTACTATCTCTGTCATTCTAACCATGATGTTACTATCTCTGTCATTCTAACCATTATGTTACTATCTCCGTGAGTCTAACCATGATGTTACTATCTCTGTCATTCTAACCATGATGTTACTATCTCTGTCATTCTAACCATGATGCTACTATCTCTGTGAATCTAACCATGAGGTTAATATCTCTGTCATTCTAACCATGATGTTACTATCTCTGTGAATCTAACCATGAGGTTAATATCTCTGTCATTCTAACCATGATGTTACTATCTCTGTGAGTCTAACCATGATGTTAATATCTCTGTCATTCTAACCATGATGTTACTATCTCTGTGAATCTAACCATGAAGTTAACATCTCTGTCATTCTAACCATGATGTTACTATCTCTGTCATTCTAACCATGATGTTACTATCTCTGTCATTCTAACCATGATGTTACTATCTCTGTCATTCTAACCATGATGTTACTATCTCTGTGTGTCCAACCATGATGTTACTATCTCTGTGAATCTAACCATGAAGTTAACATCTCTGTCATTCTAACCATGATGTTACTATCTCTGTCATTCTAACCATGATGTTACTATCTCTGTCATTCTAACCATGATGTTACTATCTCTGTCATTCTAACCATGATGTTACTATCTCTGTGTGTCCAACCATGATGTTACTATCTCTGTGAATCTAACCATGAAGTTAACATCTCTGTCATTCTAACCATGATGTTACTATCTCTGTCATTCTAACCATGATGTTACTATCTCTGTCATTCTAACCATGATGTTAACATCTCTGTCATTCTAACCATGATGTTACTATCTCTGTCATTCTAACCATGATGTTACTATCTCTGTCATTCTAACCATGATGTTACTATCTCTGTCATTCTAACCATGATGTTACTATCTCTGTCATTCTAACCATGATGTTACTATCTCTCTCATTCTAACCATGATGTTACTATCTCTCTCATTCTAACCATGATGTTACTATCTCTCTCATTCTAACCATGATGTTACTATCTCTCTCATTCTAACCATGATGTTACTATCTCTGTGAGTCTAACTATGATGTTACTATCTCTCTCATTCTAACCATGATGTTACTATCTCTGTCATTCTAACCATGATGTTACTATCTCTGTCATTCTAACCATTATGTTACTATCTCCGTGAGTCTAACCATGATGTTACTATCTCTGTCATTCTAACCATGATGTTACTATCTCTGTCATTCTAACCATGATGCTACTATCTCTGTGAATCTAACCATGAGGTTAATATCTCTGTCATTCTAACCATGATGTTACTATCTCTGTGAATCTAACCATGATGTTACTATCTCTCTCATTCTAACCATGATGTTACTATCTCTGTCATTCTAACCATGATGTTACTATCTCTGTCATTCTAACCATGATGTTACTATCTCTGTCATTCTAACCATGATGTTACTATCTCTGTCATTCTAACCATGATGTTACTATCTCTGTGTGTCCAACCATGATGTTACTATCTCTGTGAATCTAACCATGAAGTTAACATCTCTGTCATTCTAACCATGATGTTACTATCTCTGTCATTCTAACCATGATGTTACTATCTCTGTCATTCTAACCATGATGTTAACATCTCTGTCATTCTAACCATGATGTTACTATCTCTGTCATTCTAACCATGATGTTACTATCTCTGTCATTCTAACCATGATGTTACTATCTCTGTCATTCTAACCATGATGTTACTATCTCTGTCATTCTAACCATGATGTTACTATCTCTGTCATTCTAACCATGATGTTACTATCTCTGTCATTCTAACCATGATGTTACTATCTCTGTCATTCTAACCATGATGTTACTATCTCTCTCATTCTAACCATGATGTTACTATCTCTGTCAGTCTAACCATGATGTTAACATCTCTGTCATTCTAACCATGATGTTACTATCTCTGTCATTCTAACCATGATGTTACTATCTCTGTCATTCTAACCATGATGTTACTATCTCTCTCATTCTAACCATGATGTTACTATCTCTGTCATTCTAACCATGATGTTACTATCTCTGTCATTCTAACCATGATGTTACTATCTCTGTCATTCTAACCATGATGTTACTATCTCTGTCATTCTAACCATGATGTTAACATCTCTGTCATTCTAACCATGATGTCACCATCTCTGTCATTCTGATTTAAAGTGTTTTTGAACCCCCCCATTTTGTTTTTGTCAAAACTCCTCGACAAAATCAGAACTGAAAAACCTTCTGGGTCCACTGACAATGTGAGTTTGATTAATTCCTCCCCCGCTCTCGCTGTTCCCTTCTCAACTAATGTGCTCAGCCCAGTCAATCTGTTCAATCTTTTAAAAATTAATTGATTAATTTGTCATAATTCCTGTTTTTTTTTGCATCAGATCCTCCGACTACAAATGCAGATAAATACTCTAATCTTCATCGCAAATTGGTTTAAAGAATGAGCCAACTAATTGAATACAGGCATTATTTGACTGAGACATCAGAAGACAATGCCCTGATAATTATAGGTGCGGGTGTTTATAGGCTAGTGCAGACAGACAGGAAGGGGTATATTATAGACTAGTGCAGACAGACAGGAAGGGGTATATTATAGACTAATGCAGACAGACAGGAAGGGATATATTATAGACTAATGCAGACAGACAGGAAGGGGTATATTATAGACTAGTGCAGACAGACAGAAAGGGGTATATTATAGACTAATGCAGACAGACAGGAAGGGATATATTATAGACTAATGCAGACAGACAGGAAGGGGTATATTATAGGCTAGTGCAGACAGACAGGAAGGGATATATTATAGACTAGTGCAGACAGACAGGAAGGGGTATATTATAGACTAATGCAGACAGACAGGAAGGGATATATTATAGACTAGTGCAGACAGACAGGAAGGGGTATATTATAGACTAATGCAGACAGACAGGAAGGGATATATTATAGACTAATGCAGACAGACAGGAAGGGGTATATTATAGGCTAGTGCAGACAGACAGGAAGGGATATATTATAGACTAGTGCAGACAGACAGGAAGGGGTATATTATAGACTAGTGCAGACAGACAGGAAGGGATATATTATAGACTAATGCAGACAGACAGAAGGGATATATTATAGACTAGTGCAGACAGACAGGAAGGGATATATCTTAGACTAATGCAGACAGACAGGAAGGGATATATTATAGGCTAGTGCAGACAGACAGGAAGGGATATATTATAGGCTAGTGCAGACAGACAGAAGGGATATATTATAGACTAGTGCAGACAGACAGGAAGGGATATATTATAGACTAATGCAGACAGACAGGAAGGGATATATTATAGGCTAGTGCAGACAGACAGGAAGGGATATATTATAGGCTAGTGCAGACAGACAGAAGGGATATATTATAGACTAGTGCAGACAGACAGGAAGGGATATATTATAGACTAGTGCAGACAGACAGGAAGGGATATATTATAGGCTAGTGCAGACAGATTGGAAGGGATATGTTATAGACTAGTGCAGACAGATTGGAAGGGATATATTATAGACTAATGCAGACAGATAGGAAGGGATATATTATAGACTAGTGCAGACAGACAGAAGGGATATATTATAGACTAATGCAGACAGACAGGAAGTGATATATTATAGGCTAATGCAGACAGAGGTGAGGGATATATTATAGACTAATGCAGACAGATCGGAAGGGATATATTATAGACTAATGCAGACAGATCGGAAGTGATATATTATAGACTAATGCAGACATAAAGGAAGTGATATATTATAGGCTAATGCAGACAGACAGGAAGTGATATATTCTAGGCTAATGCAGACAGATAGGAAGTGATATATTATAGACTAATGCAGACATAAAGGAAGTGATATATTCTAGGCTAATGCAGACAGACAGGAAGGGATATCTGAAATCTGGAAGTGGATCGTTACTGTGTTGTACGCTTCAGAGAGAGTATTCCTGGGAGGTTATTTGTGAGTCATTTATGTGCTTGGCCATCTCAATACTGCTCTATGCCTGCGTCCCAAATCAAACACTATTTTCCATATAGTGCACTACTTTCGGCCAGGGTTCCGTTTGGATCGCAAGGGTTCCATTTGGGTCGCAAGGGTTCCATTTGGGTCGCAAGGGTTCCATTTGGGTCGCCAGGGTTCCATTTGGGTCGCAAGGGTTCCATTTGGGACGCCAGGGTTCCATTTGGTTCGACAGGGTTCCATTTGGGACGCAGCTTGTCTGTCAATCATGCAGTTTGTTCTCTTCTGTAGTCTGGGACAGATGACATTTCACAGCATCCCTTCTGTCTTGTTTTCTACCTCCATGTTGTTTCAGTGTGTGTGTGTGTGTGTGTGTGTGTGTGTGTGTGTGTGTGTGTGTGTGTGTGTGTGTGTGTGTGTGTGTGACTCTCCTCTCACTGTTTGAGTAAGTAACTGTACCGCATTCCCACGTGAAACAATACTACAGGCTATATGACTGTATTCTATTCTTAAGCAATACGGCACGTCGGGGATTTGTGGTGTATGGCCAATATAGCACGGCTAAGGGCTGTTCTTAAGCACGACGCAACGAGGAGTGCCTAGATAAAGCCCTTAACTGTTGTATATTGGCCATATACTGTACCACAAACCCCGTAGGTGCTTTATTGCTATTATAAACTGGTCACTACACATTATAGAGGAATACCATAGTGTGTAGTATGGTATTCTATAGTATACTACAGTTTACTATATCATGCTATAATAAGTATTGTAGTATTCTATAGTATACTACAGTTTACTATATCATTCTATAGTAAGTACTGTAATATTCTATAGTATACTACAGTTTACTATATCATACTATAATAAGTACTGTAATATTCTATAGTATACTACAGTTTACTATATCATACTATAATAAGTACTGTAATATTCTATAGTATACTACTGTTTACTATATCATACTATAATAAGTACTGTCATATTCTATAGTATACCGCAGTTTACTATATAATTCTCTAATAAGTACTGTAGTATACTATAGTATACTGCAGTTTACTATATCATTCTATAGTATGTACTGTAGTATTCTATAGTATACTACAGTTTACTAAAGTTTACTTCATCATTCTATAGTAAGTACTGTAGCATTCTATAGTTAATTGTAGTATTTTTTTTGTTGGTCATTAAGGTTGATTAAGATGTACTGAGAATATCTGCTATCGGCTTCAAGGCATTAAAAATACACCATGTGGGACAAACGAGCTGCAGTGTCTGTGTGTGTGCGTGTGCGTGTGTGTGTGTGTGTGTGTGTGTGTGTGTGTGTCTGTGTGTGTGTGTCTGTGTGTGCGTGTATGTGTATGTGTGTGTATGTATGTGTGTGTGTGTGTGTGTGTGTGTGTGTGTGTGTGTGTGTGTGTGTGTGTGTGTGTGTGTGTGTGTGTGTGTGTGTGTGTATGTGTGTGCGTGTGTGTGTGCGTGTGTGTGCGCGCGCGTGCGATGGTACTTGATTTAAGAGACTAGCTCTATCTCCGTAATTAATAGAGGCCCTCAGGCTATCGCTGTATCCAAACGGGGAGAGTCAGGCAGCACACCAATACCAACGCACTGTAGCAGGAACAAATGGCCCCCTATTCCCTTCATACTGCACTACCTTTAACCAGGGCCAAGAGGGGCCCTATATAGGAACGAGGGAGCCGTTTGGGAGACATACACAGTTCATGGTGGACAAAAATAAACATGAATTTGATACAACCCCCTTTAAAAAAAGTACATATCGAGCCATTGATCAGCAAGCGATGGTTTACAGAAGGCCGAAAGAGTCATTTGATCAGCACAGTTCGTGAAGGACAAAAAATAATTATATGAATTTGATCAAAACCCCTTTTTAAAAAAATAGAAAAAAAATGACGCATCGAGCGATGAATGACGTATCTTCAATCGTGTTGTTTTCCTTGTCAAGTGGAAAGTAGAATGCCATTGAAAGGCAGTGGTGGAAGAAGCCGTGTTGAGGAAGCTACTCTGAAAATACAGTTTACCAAGCCACCAATTACTTCTCACGGGGACAAGTTCAGCTACACGAAAGAAACCTTTAAGAAAAAACTACGTTTTCTTACCCCAAAAAAAGTTACTTAGAGAAAGAGGCTTACTATCTAACTATTTGATCCTCAAGAGACTGTTTATAGAAGGGACTGAGTCATTTGATCCTCAAGAGACTGTTTATAGAAGGGACTGAGTCATTTGATCCTCAAGAGACTGTTTATAGAAGGGACTGAGTCATTATATCCACAAGAGACTGTTTATAGAAGGGACTGAGTCATTTGGATGGAGACTTTGTTGAGGTTGAGCTGGACAAGATCCAGTATGTAGTCATGTTTTAAGGCGCTGTGTGTGATTTTATGCCAATAGTTTACTAATCTAACCTTCATAAAGGGCAAATCTGTGATATTTATTTATCTTCCCTTGATTTATTCTACAGCCAAACACCACAGTGAACCACTGGAAAGACCGAGCGAGTCAGATAGTCCCATAGCGCAGGCTTCACTTCCCTCACAGATTGACACTACACTGATGACGAACAACAGCTAATCTAACAGACTGGTGTGACTTTGAATTCTAACCCTGTTTAAGCTCCAGACTCCAGAATTGTACTCTTTTGGATTTGTCCGTTTCCTCTGCAGGTCTGTGTGATGAACGACGTGCTGAGTTTAGAGCGATGGTTGTGAGACAAGGTCGGATCCCGGAAAAAAAAATAGGACATCCCAGGTCATAGTGTCTATAATACTGTAAGGGGTTAATCTAGAAGACTATAGTAAATCCCAGGTCATAGTGTCTATAATACTGTAAGGGGTTAATCTAGAAGACTATAGTAAATCCCAGGTCATAGTGTCTATAATACTGTAAGGGGTTAATCTAGTAGACCATAGTAAATCCCAGGACATAGTGTCTATAATACTGTAAGGGGTTAATCTAGAAGACTATAGTAAATCCCAGGTCATAGTGTCTATAATACTGTAAGGGGTTCTTCTACATAGATCATAGTAAATCCCAGGTCATAGTGTCTATAATACTGTAAGGGGTTAATCTAGAAGACTATAGTAAATCCCAGGTCATAGTGTCTATAATACTGTAAGGGGTTCTTCTACATAGATCATAGTAAATCCCAGGTCATAGTGTCTATAATAAGCTCACATAGTTGCTGTCACAAACTGAGCTAAAATGCTTTCCCCACATGGTTCCCACATGCTGAGCACTTATTGGCTGCTTTTCCTTCATTCTGCAGTCTGACTCATCCCAAACCATCTCAATTTCGTTGAGGTCGGGTGATTGTGGAGGCCAGGTCATCTGATGCAGCACTCCATCACTCTCCTTGGACAAATAGCCCTTTCACAGCCTGGAGGTGTGTTGGGTCAGTGACCTGTAGAAAAACAAATGATAGTTCCACTAAGCCCAAACCAGATGGGATGGCGTATCTGTGGTAGCCATGCTGGTTACGTGTGCTTTGAATTCTAAATAAATCACAGAGAGTGTCACCAGCAAAGCACGCCCACACCATAACACCTCCTCCTCCATGCTTCACAGTGGGAAATACACATGCAGAGATCATCCATTCACCCACAATAAATTTCACAAAGACATGTCAGTTGGAACCAAAAATCTCCAATTTGTACTCCAGACCAAAGGACACATTTCCACCGGTCTAATGTTCATTGCTTGTGTTTATTGGCCCAAGCTAG
>NW_027011574.1:363505-366005 GCF_036934945.1 Oncorhynchus masou masou | reverse complement strand
TCCGTGACAAGAACCGACAAGTCAGTCTGTTTGTGGCCCGGCCCGTTAGCTTGCAACGATTCTTCTTCTCTTTCTTCTTCTCTTTCTTCTTCTCTTCCTTCTTCTCTTTCTTCTTCTCTTCCTTCTTCTATTTCTTCTTCTCTTTCTTCTTCTCTTCCTTCTTCTCTTTCTTCTTCTCTTCCTTCTTCTCTTAGTTTCCTCTCTTTCTTCTCTTTCTTCTTCTCTTTCTTCTTCTCTTCCTTCTCTTCCTTCTTCTCTTGCTTCTTTTCTTTCTTCTTTTCTTTCTTCTTCTCTTCCTTCTCTTTGTTCTTCTCTTTGTTCTTCTCTTTGTTCTTCTCTTTGTTCTTCTCTTTGTTCTTCTCTTTGTTCTTCTCTTTGTTCTTCTCTTTCTTCTTCTCTTTGTTCTTCTCTTTGTTCTTTTCTTTGTTCTTCTCTTTCTTCTCTTTCTTCTTCTCTTCCTTCTTCTCTTCTCTTCTCTCATCAACAAGCTGTTTTCGCCCACAAGACTGTCGCTGACTGGATATTTTTTGGGGGGTGGGGTGGGATTTGTCGCACTGTTTTGGGTAAACTGTTTCTGATGTACTGGAACCAGTGTGCCTGGCACCGACAGTCCACTCTGACATTTCACTCATTTTGCCCCTTTTAGTGTTCAATCCAACAGTAACTGAATGCCTTGATGCCTGTTTGCTTGCTTTATACAGCACGAGACTCATTGTCTTACAGGAGCGATCCATTATCCTGAATGGGGTGGTGTACCTAATAAACTGTCCCGGTGTGTGCATGTGATCGTATACAAATGTAAGCGAAGGTTTTGAAATTATTATTTTAGTGAAATATGATATTTGTTTGGGCTTCTTTACGTTCAATTTGCAGTCTACAAATGATTTGTGAGAATGTTCCGGATCCCTGACCATCTGCTCTAGAATACATCATCCCGCGGCTGAATCTAGTGGATGATTCCTTGCTCTATGGACTCCTATCAAAATTAGTGAACGATATAGAGAATAGAGAGCCATTTGGGACTCAGCCAGAGAGACAGAGGGCTGGACGGTGCTGTCTGCTCACCAGGCTGTGATATTAAACACACCTTCAGAGAGACAGAGAGAGACAGAGAGACAGAGAGACAGAGAGAGACAGAAAGAGACAGAGAAACAGAGAGACAGAGAGACAGAGAGACAGAGAGAGACAGAGAGACAGAGAGACAGAGAGACAGAGAGACAGAGAGAGACAGAGAGACAGAGAGAGACAGAGAGAGACAGAGAGAGAGAGAGACAGAGAGACAGAGAGAGACAGAGAGAGAGAGAGAGAGAGAGAGAGAGACAGAGAGACAGAGAGACAGAGAGAGACAGAGACAGAGGGCTGGACGGTGCTGTCTGCTCACCATGCTGTGATATTAAACACACCTTCCACCTCACTGGACCCTCTGTTTGCCGGACCACGTAGAAATATAATGTTCAGAGCCTCCAGACAGGGCCATGCCATTGGAAGCAGCATCCGGACTAATCTGTAACAGTCTTTCTACATGGCATCCTGAGACTAACAGCCAATAGAGACCCAGTCCTGATCTGACCTTGACGTTGTTACTGTTATAAACATCTGTTCTCAACAACACATTGACCGTGTCCTTAAACAGCCACCTATTCCCTAGATAGTTACTGTTTTTAAACATCTGTCCTAAACAACACATTGTCCGTGTCCTTCAAACGGCCACCTATTCCCTAGAGAGTTACTGTTTTTAAACATCTGTCCTAAACAACACATTGACCGTGTCCTTCAAACGGCCACCTATTCCCTAGAGAGTTACTGTTTTTAAACATCTGTCCTAAACAACACATTGACCGTGTCCTTAAAACGGCCACCTATTCCCTAGAGAGTTACTGTTTTTAAACATCTGTCCTAAACAACACATTGACCGTGTCCTTCAAACGGCCACCTATTCCCTAGAGAGTTACTGTTTTTAAACATCTGTCCTAAACAACACATTGACCGTGTCCTTAAAACGGCCACCTATTCCCTAGAGAGTTACTGTTTTTAAACATCTGTCCTAAACAACACATTGACCGTGTCCTTCAAAAAGCCACCTATTCCCTAGAGAGTTACTGTTTTTAAACATCTGTCCTAAACAACACATTGACCGTGTCCTTCAAACGGCCACCTATTCCCTAGAGAGTTACTGTTTTTAAACATCTGTCCTAAACAACACATTGACCGTGTCCTTTATGTCCAGAGCCCTACGTTACGTAGGGAAGAGAGTGACCCTGTTATGACCAGAGCCCTACGCTACGTAGGGAAGAGAGTGACCCTGTTATGACCAGAGCCATACGCTACGTAGGGAAGAGAGTGACCCTGTTATGACCAGAGCCCTACGCTACGTAGGAAAGAGAGTGACCCTGTTATGACCAGAGCCCTACGCTACGTAGGGAAGAGAGTGACCCTGTTATGACCAGAGCCCTACGCTACGTAGGAAGAGCGTGACCCTGTTATGACCAGAGCCCTACGC
>NW_027011574.1:346005-358505 GCF_036934945.1 Oncorhynchus masou masou | reverse complement strand
GGCAGAAGTACAGAGAGAGAGAGATGGGCAGAAAGTGTAGTGAATATGAGATAGTGTAGTGAATAGGTGAATATGAGATTTATGTAGTGAATATGAGATAGTGTAGTGAATAGGTGAATATGAGATTTATGTAGTGAATATGAGATAGTGTAGTGAATAGGTGAATATGAGACAGTGTAGTGAATAGGTGAATATGAGATAGTGTAGTGAATAGGTGAATATGAGAGAGAGAGGGGCAGTGTGAGTGAATGTAGTGAATAGGTGAATATGAGATAGGAGAGAGAGAGGCAGGAGAAG
Organism: Oncorhynchus masou masou; assembly: GCF_036934945.1. Lineage (NCBI taxonomy): Eukaryota > Metazoa > Chordata > Actinopteri > Salmoniformes > Salmonidae > Oncorhynchus > Oncorhynchus masou. Next base: position 358,208 of record NW_027011574.1, on the reverse strand, counting down.
GGTGTGAATATGAGATAGTGTAGTGAATATGAGATAGTGTAGTGAATATGAGATAGTGTAGTGAATAGGTGAATATGAGATAGTGTAGTGAATAGGTGAATATGAGATAGTGTTGTGAATATGAGATAGTGTTGTGAATATGAGATAGTGTAGTGAATATGAGATAGTGTAGTGAATAGGAGATAGTGTAGTGAATAGGAGACAGTGTAGTGAATAGGAGATAGTGTAGTGAATAGGAGATAGTGTAGTGAATAGGAGATAGTGTAGTGAATAGGAGATAGTGTAGTGAATAGGTGAATATGAGATGTGTATATTCATATGAGATCCAGAAATAGAGATGTGTTTTCCTACGCTGCTGTGTTTGTGAAAGACGACGGTTTAGCGAGCCTCCCGGGACAACACCGTTTAGATGAAGTTCCAGATGGATCCTCTGCTTCCTATGTCGTAACACAAACCCTGAACTTTAACTCAGCGTGTGATTTAATAAAGCCTACTTGTACAGCTAAAGACACGAAACATGGTTAATATCCATTTGAATGTTAAATGAGATGGTGATGTTTGGGTTTCTCCTCATCGGTGTCGAGCGATGCGATGATCCGTACGAACAGACAGAAAGAACACAGATCAACTTTTTCCTGTTTTGGTCCTTTATATAAAACACACAATCTGATTCTGGACCAGTGCTTTTTCAGGAGCCACAAGCTGAACATGAACAATAGAAGCGTGTATTTGTCTGTGTCATAAAATAACACCCTTATTCCCTATGTAGTGCACTACTTTTTGAATAAAGTTCTATAGGGCCCTGGTAAAAAAAGGTAGTGCACTATATAGGGAACAAGAGTTCCATTTGGAACACACATTATTATTCTGTGTATAATCGCCATGGTAACAACTCCACATAATGGCAGTTTCTTTTTGAATTTTGGAAAAATAACAATAAATATCAACTCAATAGTGTAATAAGAACAGGAAATCGTTTTAAAAAATAAAATAAAATGAGCTGTCGCCCCGAAAGATGAAAAGAACGCTTTCAATAGTAAAAAATAGTCTCAACGGTTGTTGAACGTGGTCTTTGTAGTTTTTTGTTGTTTGTTTTGTTTTATTTTGTTTTGTTTTTGTAGTCTAAATGTGCTGGACTGTTTTAGTGTTGTAATAAATAAGAAGCATTGTGATTTCAGGTTGGAAAGAGAGGAGAACACGCCTGAAAGACAAGTGAAACCCATCCTGCAAGGACCCAAAAGTAGAGAGGAGAACACAGACGGAAAAACAAAACAAAAAAGGCTGAGTCCTAAACGGAACCCTATAAACTATATAGTGCACTAGTTTTGACCAGAGCCCTATGAGTGTCCCTATGGGCCCTGGTCAAAACTAGTGCACTTCACAGAAAACAGGGTGCTATTGAGATACATCCCCAAACTGATTTAAACTCATAGAGTTCGACAAGCTACTAAGGCGAGGTCACAAAATACAATATAAAGCCCATGTATATTGCAACACAACGATATATTAATTTAATAAAATACACATTATAGCTCTTGTACATGTAACAATTTGGCTCAAATGCACAGAAATTGCAGATTTAAAAAAAAACAAAAATAAGTCAATCTTTTTTTGTTTGTTGATGTTAAAACACATTAAATAGGATACATTGTTGGACATTTAATGATATTGTGTAATAGTGGGCAGGTGGAAGGACTGTTGGGTTTTTCTTTGAAACAGTCGCAGCGGCCCGGTGTCCTTTAGTGTCGTTTTGAATAAATATCTCCAACTTGTCAACTTCACCTCAACTTCAGGACATCGTTTTTCTTTCAGATTTTTTTCTTCTTAAGTTTTTTTTTATTGTTTTTTTTTTTTACAAAATGTATAAATATTTTTTTTTTATGGGGGGAATATGGACACTATACATAAATTGAGAGTACATATATTAATCTGTATGATTTCTATAGATATATCTTTTCACAGTTGAAGGAAAAAACAATATCCCTTTAGTAAAGGATTGTGATCGCTGAAGAACGGGAGGCTCAGACAAGTAGACTCACTATACAGGAACAGGGAGCTGATGGCACAGTTTGATGAGGCGCTTTACATCTCATGTGTGTACACAGCGTGGTCGTGTGTGTACAGTGTGTGTACGTGTGTGTGTGTGTGTGTCTGTGTGTGTTAGACTTCCCCAGTCTGGAATGTTCCGTGTGAATAATGATATAGAAGCACATGGTTTCACAGGTGACTATAAAGAACAGGATGAGGACAGGTGAGATATGCTGACACATTTTAGAACCCCACCTCCCCTCCCTGACCCCACCGACCCCTCCCCTGACCCCACCGACCCCCCCATACCCCTGAATGACCAACCTGTTTAAGATACGGTTTTCCTTTTGCACTTTTAAACATCAATATTAAAACAGTTTAGAGACGTGTTTTGTCTCTCTCTCTCCGCAGGTCGTCTGGTCAGAACCAAACCAAAGTTCAGGTCGGAACCAACTCTGTCTGCTCTTCCGGGTCCCTGACTCTCAGGACCTGTCCTCCGATTGTCATGATAGACCATTATAATAATCCTCCCAGAAGCCACTTCACGTAAGCAACACACACACACACACAAACAGATGTGTAAGCTTGTCCTAGCAAAGGAAAGAGCATGAACACACATTAACAATGAGCTGGTGGCCACTTGGATTAAAAAAGCTTGCAGGGAGCCAGACAGAAGCTGCTCATTCCTGTCATTCCCAAAGAATCACATTAACAATGAGCTGGTGGCCACTTGGATTAAAAGCTTGCAGGGAGCCAGACAGAAAGTGCCCAGCATTCTGTCATTCCCAAAGAATCACAAAAAGAGTCAAAGAAGTTCAACACAATTCAGCTGTCCTCGTCCTTTCAGTCCTTCTGAATTCAGCGGTCCATTCAGCTGTCCATGTCCTTCTGAATTCAGCTGTCCATGTTTCAGTCCTTCTGAATTCAGCTGTCCTCATTTCAGTCCTTCTGAATTCAGCTGTCATCATTTCAGTACTTCTGAATTCAGCTGTCCATGTTTCAGTCCTTCTGAATTCAGCGGTCCATGTTTCAGTCCTTCTGAATTCAGCGGTCCATGTTTCAGTCCTTCTGAATTCAGCTGTCCATGTCCAGTCATTCTTTCAGTCCTTCTGAATTCAGCGGTCCATGTTTCAGTCCTTCTGAATTCAGCTGTCCATGTTTCAGTCCTTCTGAATTCAGCGGTCCATGTTTCAGTCCTTCTGAATTCAGCGGTCCATGTTTCAGTCCTTCTGAATTCAGCGGTCCATGTTTCAGTCCTTCTGAATTCAGCGGTCCATGTTTCAGTCCTTCTGAATTCAGCTGTCCATGTTTCAGTCCTTCTGAATTCAGCTGTCCATGTTTCAGTCCTTCTGAATTCAGCTGTCCATGTTTCAGTCCTTCTGAATTCAGCTGTCCATGTTTCAGTCCTTCTGAATTCAGCTGTCCATGTTTCAGTCCTTCTGAATTCAGCTGTCCATGTTTCAGTCCTTCTGAATTCAGCCATGTCCATGTGTCCATTTCAGTCCTTCTGAATTCAGCTGTCCATGTTTCATTTCAGTCCTTCTGAATTCAGCTGTCCTCATTTCAGTCCTTCTGAATTCAGCTGTCCATGTTTCAGTCCTTCTGAATTCAGCTGTCCATGTTTCAGTCCTTCTGAATTCAGCTGTCCTCATTTCAGTCCTTCTGAATTCAGCTGTCCTCATTTCAGTCCTTCTGAATTCAGCTGTCCATGTTTCAGTCCTTCTGAATTCAGCTGTCCTCATTTCAGTCCTTCTGAATTCAGCTGTCCATGTTTCAGTCCTTCTGAATTCAGATGTCCATGTTTCTATGGCGATATCGACAGGGAGAAGTCCAACACATGGTCCTTCCATAGTTCCAAGTCGAGGTTAACGATAAGGTCATGTTGACGGCCAGCAACAGTGTTCTGTTTGTTGTTTAGATGGCGGTGGCAGTCTTAGGGCTGAGAGTATCCTTCCTGCCCAAATCCCCCTCTCTCTCTCTCTCTCTCTGTCTCTCTCTCTCTCTTTCTACCCTGTGTATCACTTTCTTCTGAGAGTGCCGGTGGCTGTCTCGCTGCCTCTGCAGTCCTGCAGCAGTTTGTCGATGTCTCTGACCACCTGGTCTGCATCGACCCCGTCCCCCCCAGCTCCCCCCCTCCGTGGATCCCCCCGTCCATTTCCAGACCACAGTCCATCTCTGTTCCCACCCCAGCCTCCTGGCTGATTCGGGACCGGGCCTCCGCTAGAACCTTGGCCACCGGGTCGCAGGAAAGAGAAGGGTAGGCTGGGTGTCCCGGGGGTAGTCCTGGGCCGCGGGGGCCGTAGTGATGGGGGAGACCTGGGTCTCTGCTCTGTTTGTTGGGGGAGTGGTACTGCCCGTCGGGGGGGCCAGAGCAATAGTGGCTGGGGGAGGGTTTGGTCTCGGCTCCGTCTGCGGGGGATTTGGTGGAGGAGGCACAGGGGGAGTTGTTAGAGGAGGAGCAGCCTTTAGTGGGGGAGTTGGAGGCTGAGGGGAGCTCCTGGAGAAGCGGAGACAAGGCTCTCTTGGCCTTCAGGTAAGGCTTGACGTTAGCCACTAAAATGGTGTGGTCCCGACGCTCCTTCCCGAAGGTGCAGAAGGTTTTCTTCCCGTTGGGGTTGACGGTCTCGTAGGCTTCTGTGGTCTCCATGACAGCCTCCATCCCCGCGGGGACGAACAGGTTGTTGCGGTAGTCCACGCCCTCTGCCTGGTTGGCTCCTCCCCTCCCCGCCCCTCCCGCCGGGAACTGAGGCATCCAGCAGCGGTCGGAGTGGCCGAGGACTCTGCACTCCTCTGTGCAATTAACACAGTCTTCTTCTGCAGGGAGAAGTAGAGGGGAGAATGAGAGAGACAGTTAGTTGTGCATTGTGATGATTAACAGCTATCTTTCTGAGAGTCTATCAATTCATACACGTAGTCTGTTTGTCACTGTCCTAACTAGAGGGAGCCTGGGAAGTGAGCCTGTAGTGTTGGAGTGATCCAACTGTGTGGACATGAAAGGCTGCACACAGACACAGACACACACAGACACACACAGACACACACACACACACACACACACAGACACAGACACACACACACACACACACACACACACACACACACACACACACACACACACACACACACACACACACACACACACACACACACACACACACACACACACACACACACACACCACGCTGCAGTGCCTGATCCATTTGCCACAGCATCAATACCAGGCTTCCATAATAATCCACAGAGAGAGGGTTTGTCTGAAAAGAGATGAAAGACTGAGAGGACACACACACACACAGACAGACACACAGACAGAGGGAAAATGCACATGGCGCTTGGCGAGGCTACTGGCTGGGACTGCCCAGGGAGGACTTCAAAGCTCAGTGACATACATTTCTGATATGGTGCCTGGCCTTGGCCAAAACTGAACTGTTGGTGTTCTCCTCTCCTCTCCTCTCCTCCCCTCCCCCTCCCCTCCCCTCTCCCCTCCCCCCTCTCCTCTCCTCTCCTCTCCCCCCTCTCTCTCCTCTCCTCCCTCCCCCTCCCCTCTCTCTCCCTCTCCTCTCCCTCTCCCTCTCCTCCCCCTCTCCTCTCCTCTCCTCTCCTCTCCTCTCCTCCTCTCCTCTCCTCTCCTCTCCTCCTCCCCCTCCCTCCCTCTCCCCCTCCCCCCTCCCCTCCCTCCCTCCCCTCCCCTCCTCCTCCCCTCCCTCCCCCTCCCCCCCCTCCCCCTCCCCTCCTCCCTCCCTCCTCTCCTCTCCTCTCCTCTCCTCTATTTACCCCCTCAGTGGGGTATTTTGAGTTACTCCAAGCTGTGTGTGTGTGTGTGTGTGTGTGTGTGTGTGTGTGTGTGTGTGTGTGTGTGTGTGTGTGTGTGTGTGTGTGTGTGTGTGTGTGTGTGTGTGTGTGTAGGGGGGGATGACAACATATAGAATGAGAAAGTGGGCGAGACAGAGAGAAAGCCGCAAGATGTGTGACCTGTTGCCACAAGAAAAGGGCAACCAGTGAAGAACAAACACCGTTGTAAACACAACCCATATTTATGTTCATTTATTTTCCCTTTTGTACTTTAACTATTTGCACATCATAACAACACTGTAAATATATATAATATGACATTTGAAATGTCTTTTGGAACTTTTGTGAGTTTTTATAGTTTATTTCACTTGTATTTATTATCTACTGCACCAACTTTGGCAATGTGAACATATGTTTTCCATGCCAATAAAGTTCTTAAATTGAAATTGAAAAAGTGACACATGTCAGGTTTGCTGAGTTAACCTCAGTTCCTCGTCTGAGGTTGTTATCTGTTGATATGGTGTTAATTAACACCCAAACCTGCCAGCCAGACAGCCAACCAGCTCGCCAATTAACACCATTGATTAGACACATCACTTCCTCTTCCTCTCCAAAAACAGAGCCAGGGAATAAACACATTTTATCATCATATTTTGTGCATATTATTGTTCCGTATTTAGTGAAACACATGCACTCTATATTTCACTAATTACGTGTTTGAGAAAGGTGTTGTGAGAAACTTGTAATTCAATGCTAGATTATAATCCTGAGAGACAGTTATTTTCTCCAACTAAAAATACCTTCATCCTTCTAGGGATTGTCATTGTCCCACATGGCACCCTATTCCCTACATAGGGCACTACTTTTGACAAGGACCCAATAGTGCACGAAGCATACGGAATAGGGTGACAATTTGGGAAAGATTCTCGGAGGATGTTGAAGAATCGGAACAGAGGTGTTCCAACGTTCTGGGTTCTGAGTTCTAGTGGGCTGTTGTTCCATTGTTGCCGTGTCACAGAAGTAGCTGATTCTGCAGTCCCGCAAACAAGTGCAGGAGAGGGAGAGAAAGAGAGAGAGAGAAAGACAAATATATATATATATATATAGAGAGAGAGAGAGAGAGAGAGAGCAAGAGAGAGAGAGGAGAGAGGAGAGAAAGACAAATATATATATATATAGAGAGAGAGCAAGAGAGCAAGAGAGGAGAGAGAGGAGAGAAAGAAAGAAAGAGAGAGAGAGAGAGAGAGAGAGAGGAGAGAGAGAGAGAGAGAGAGAGAGACAGAGAGAGAGAGAGAGAGAGAGAGAGAGAGAGAGAGAGAGAGAGAGAGAGAGAGAGAGAGAGAGAGAATAAACTCCCATATCTACTGGGTGAAATACCACAGTGTACCGTTACAGCAGCAAGATGTGTGACCTGTTGCCTCAAGAAAAGGTCAACCAGTGAAGAACAAACACCATTGTAAATACAACCTATATTTATGTTTATTTATTTTCCTTTTGTATTACAACACTGTATATAGACATAATATGACAATTGAAACGTCTTTATTCCATTGTAACTTCTGTGAGTGTAATGTTTACTGTTCATTTTGACTGTTTATTTTTCTTTTGTTTATTATCTACTTCACTTGTTTTGGCAATGTTAACATATGTTTCCAATGCCAAAACCCTTTGAATTGAAATGAGAGAGAGAAAGAGAAAGAGAGAGAGAGAAAGAGAGAAAAATAGAGAGAAAGAGAGAGCGAGAGAAAGAGAGAGAGAGAGAGAGAGAGAGAGAAAGAGAATGCAAAAGAGAGAGAGAGAGAGAGAGAGAGAGAGACAACAAACTAAAACCCACATCAGATGAAAGCTTGTAGGGGAATTCTCCCTGCTAGGGGCCTAATAAACGCTGATGAGCTGAGACAGCAGCTATGTGGACGCTGTGGGAAGCTATGACCGTGTCTGACGTCACAACAGCTACTATTAAGTAACCATTCTATTGTAAAGTCCCATTCGGTTCTGAATCACCCTCCTAACCCAAAATAAAGGAGCCAATTAAAGTGACCTAACAAGACACTAACTGCTACTATTAGCCAGTGTACAGTCCTGTTCAGTGGTCCAGTGACTCACCCTCCTTACCCCAACTAAAGGAGGTGGGATGTTATAACAGAGTATTAAACAGGAAATCTACTAGTTATAACAGAGGATTAACCAGGAACTATACTAGTTATACCAGAGTATTAACCAGGAACTCTACTAGTTATACCAGAGTATTAACCAGGAACTCTACTAGTTATAACAGAGTATTAAACAGGAACTCTACTAGTTATACCAGAGTATTAACCAGGAACTCTACTAGTTATACCAGAGTATTAACCAGGAACTCTACTAGTTATAACATAGTATTAATCAGGTACTCTACTAGTTATAACAGAGTATTAACCAGGAACTCTACTAGTTATAACAGAGTATTAACCAGGAACTCTACTAGTTATACCAGAGTATTAACCAGGAACTCTACTAGTTATAACAGAGTATTAACCAGGAACTCTACTAGTTATAACAGAGGATTAACCAGGAACTCTACTAGTTATAACAGAGTATTAAACAGGAACTATACTAGTTATAACAGAGTATTAAACAGGAACTATACTAGTTATACCAGAGTATTAAGCAGGAACTCTACTAGTTATACCAGAGTATTAACCAGGAACTCTACTAGTTATAACAGAGTATTAACCAGGAACTCTACTAGTTATACCAGAGTATTAACCAGGAACTCTACTAGTTATACCAGAGGATTAACCAGGACCTATACTAGTTATAATAGAGGATTAATCAGGAACTCTACTAGTTATAACAGAGTATTAACCAGGAACTCTGCTAGTTATAACAGAGTATTAATCAGGAACTCTACTAGTTATAACAGAGGATTAACCCTGAACTACTAGTTATATCAGAGTATTAACCAGGAACTCTACTAGTTATACCAGAGTATTAACCAGGAACTATACTAGTTATAACAGAGTATTAATCAGGAACTCTACTAGTTATAACAGAGTATTAACCAGGAACTCTACTAGTTATAACAGAGTATTAACCAGGAACTCTACTAGTTATACCAGAGTATTAACCAGGAACTCTACTAGTTATAACAGAGTATTAACTCCAGTATTAACCAGGAACTCTACTAGTTATACCAGAGTATTAATCAGGAACTATACTAGTTATAACAGAGTATTAACTGGCTACTAGTTATACCAGAGTTAGGAACTCTACTAGTTATACCAGAGTATTAACCAGGAACTCTACTCAGTTATACCAGAGTATTAACCATCAGGAACTATACTAGGAGTATTAAGTTATACCAAGTTAACCAGGACCTCTCCAACTTAGCTCAGTTACCATAGTATTAACCATCTCTAACTGGTATTAATCAGGAACTATACTAAGTATTAACCCTGAACTACTATCTCCTGAGTATTAACTCTACTAGTTCAGTTACCAAGACCGGAAGGATTACGTAAGTAAGTAACAACAAACTCACATGAAATGTGAGGTGACATGAAGTTACCAAGACAACCGTCTCCAACTGGCTCAGTTACCAAGTTACCATCTCCAACTGGTTCAGTTACCAAGGTACCATCTCCAACTAGCTCAGTTACCACGACAACCATATCCAACTGGTTCAGTTACCAAGTTACCATCTCCAACTAGATCAGTTACCACGACAGCCATCTCCAACTGGCTCAGTTACCAAGTTACCAACTCCAACTTGCTTCAACCGTCTCCAACTGGCTCAGTTACCAAGTTACACAGCTCAGTTACCACGACAACATCTCCAACTGGCTCAGTTACCAAGTTACCTCCAACTTGCTCAGTTACCACGACAACCATCTCCAATGGTTCAGTTACCAAGTTAATCATCTCCAACTGATCAGTTACCAGACAATCATCCATCCTCTTAATCAACCCAAGTTCCATCTCCAATCCTCGTTAATCAACCTTGTCATCTCCATCCTCGTTAATCAACCATCTCCACTGTCTGTTACCAAGACAACCATCTCCATCTTACAAGACAACCATCTCCAACTCTGTTAATCATCTCCAAATCTCATCTCAGACGATCACTCCTTCTATCCTCGTTAATCAACCTTGTCTCATCTCCATCCTCATCAACCTCCATCTCTCCTTGTTAATCAACCTCGTCTCATCTCCATCCTCGTTAATCAACCTCGTCTCATCTCCATCCTCGTTAATCAACCTCGTCTCACCTCCATCCTCGTTAATCAACCTCGTCTCATCTCCATCCTCATTAATCAACCTCGTCTCATCTCCATCCTCGTTAATCAACCTCGTCTCATCTCCATCCTCGTTAATCAACCTCGTCTCATCTCCATCCTCGTTAATCAACCTCGTCTCATCTCCATCCTCGTTAATCAACCTCTGTCATCTCCGTCCTCGTTAATCAACCTCGTCTCATCTCTATCCTCGTTAATCAACCTCGTCTCATCTCCATCCTCGTTAATCAACCTCGTCTCATCTCCATCCTCGTTAATCAACCTCGTCTCATCTCCATCCTCGTTAATCAACCTTATCTCATCTCCATCCTCGTTAATCAACCTCGTCTCATCTCCATCCTCGTTAATCAACCTCGTCTCATCTCCATCCTCGTTAATCAACCTCGTCTCATCTCCATCCTCGTTAATCAACCTCGTCTCATCTCCATCCTCGTTAATCAACCTCTGTCATCTCCATCCTCGTTAATCAACCTCGTCTCATCTCCATCCTGGTGAATCAACCTCGTCTCATCTCTATCCTCGTTAATCAACCTCGTCTCATCTCCATCCTCGTTAATCAACCTCGTCTCATCTCCATCCTGGTTAATCAACCTCGTCTCATCTCCATCCTCGTTAATCAACCTCGTCTCATCTCCATCCTCGTTAATCAACCTCGTCTCATCTCCATCCTCGTTAATCAACCTCGTCTCATCTCCATCCTCGTTAATCAACCTCGTCTCATCTCCATCGGTGTCTTCATTTGACTGATACTTGTTCTGAGAGTAGATGTACATCCAGTATGACATCATTACCCGCTGGCTGTTATATGTCCCAGAAACAAACCTCTGGGAAGTTTTTTGGTTGGCCACTTATCCCAGGTGGATCACAGGGGCTTGTTCCTGTGCCCAGCCGTTGCTGAAGCATGACAGATCTGAATAGATATTCACATATCAGCTGACCACATCATAGATTATAGCTATCTGCTGCCCGGAGGCACAGTCAGTAAGGTGGCACGCAAGCCATTGGTTGAGGCGTGCAAAGTCTGAGCAGGAGGGGGAGGGGCACATGACCTGTGAGTTACCACTCCCAGAGGTTTGGTTTTAAAGGAGCATCTCCTCTTGGGATAGGGGTTGTTTCAACTTCTGGCTGTATGGACGGATTTCACTGGGGATCTTCTAGCTGGAGACAATGGATTTCACTGGGGATCTTCTAGCTGGAGACAATGGATTTCACTGGGGATCTTCTAGCTGGAGACAATGGATTTCACTGGGGATCTTCTAGCTGGAGACAATGGATTTCACTGGGGATCTTCAAGCTGGAGACAATGGATTTCACTGGGGATCTTCTAGCTGGAGACAATGGATTTCACTGGGGATCTTCTAGCTGGAGACAATGGATTTCACTGGGGATCTTCTAGCTGGAGACAATGGATTTCACTGGGGATCTTCTAGCTGGAGACAATGGATTTCACTGGGGATCTTCTAGCTGGAGACAATGGATTTCACTGGGGATCTTCTAGCTGGAGACAATGGATTTCACTGGGGATCTTCTAGCTGGAGACAATGGATTTCACTGGGGATCTTCTAGCTGGAGACAATGGATTTCACTGGGGATCTTCTAGCTGGAGACAATGGATTTCACTGGGGATCTTCTAGCTGGAGACAATGGATTTCACTGGGGATCTTCTAGCTGGAGACAATGGATTTCACTGGGGATCTTCTAGCTGGAGACAATGGATTTCACTGGGGATCTTCAAGCTGCACTAGTAGAAAAGAAACATGCTATCTAGGACCTAAAACTGTTCTCTGGCTGTCCTCATAGGAGAACCCTTTGAAGAACCCTTTTTGGTTCCAGGTAGAACTCTTTTAGGTTCCATGTAGAACTCTTTACAGAGAGAGTTATACATGGACCACAAAAAAGAGTTCTACATGGAACCCAAAATAGTTCTACCTGGAACCAAAAAGGGTTCTATCTGAAACCAAAAAGGGTTCTACCTGGAACCAAAAAGGGTTCTACCTGAAACCAAAAAGGGTTCTATCTGAAACCAAAAAAGGGTTCTACCTGGGGTTCTACCTGGAACCAAAAAGGGTTCTACCTGGAACCAAAAAGGGTTCTCCTATTTGGACA
>NW_027011574.1:331005-341005 GCF_036934945.1 Oncorhynchus masou masou | reverse complement strand
GTCAGTAGTGGTGGTAGTTGATGTCAGTAGTGGTGGTAGTTGATGTCAGTAGTTGATGTCAGTAGTGGTGGTAGTTGATGTCAGTAGTTGATGTCAGTAGTGGTGGTAGTTGATGTCAGTAGTTGATGTCAGTAGTGGTGGTAGTTGATGTCAGTAGTTGATGTCAGTAGTGGTGGTAGTTGATGTCAGTAGTGGTGGTAGTTGATGTCAGTAGTGGTGGTAGTTGGTAGTTGATGATGTCAGTAGTGGTGGTAGTTGATGTCAGTAGTTGATGTAGTAGTGGTGGTAGTTGATGTCAGTAGTTGATGTCAGTAGTGGTGGTAGATTGATTGATGTCAGTAGTTGGTGTTGATGTCAGTAGTTGATGTCAGTATAGTGGTGGTAGTTGATGTCAGTAGTTGATGTCAGTAGTGATGGTAGTTGATGTCAGTAGTGGTGGTAGTTGATGTCAGTAGTTGATGTCAGTAGTGGTGGTAGTTGATGTCAGTAGTGGTGGTAGTTGATGTCAGTAGTGGTGGTAGTTGATGTCAGTAGTTGATGTCAGTAGTTGATGTCAGTAGTGGTGGTAGTTGATGTCAGTAGTTGATGTCAGTAGTGGTGGTAGTTGATGTCAGTAGTTGATGTCAGTAGTGGTGGTTGATGTTTGATGTCAGTAGTGGTGGTAGTTGATGTCAGTAGTTGATGTCAGTAGTGGTGGTAGTTGATGTCAGTAGTGATGGTAGTTGATGTCAGTAGTTGATGTCAGTAGTGGTGGTAGTTGATGTCAGTAGTGGTGGTAGTTGATGTCAGTAGTTGATGTCAGTAGTGGTGGTAGTTGATGTCAGTAGTGGTGGTAGTTGATGTCAGTAGTTGATGTCAGTAGTGGTGGTAGTTGATGTCAGTAGTGGTGGTAGTTGATGTCAGTAGTGGTGGTAGTTGATGTCAGTAGTGGTGGTAGTTGATGTCAGTAGTGGTGGTAGTTGATGTCAGTAGTGGTGGTAGTTGATGTCAGTAGTTGATGTCAGTAGTGGTGGTAGTTGATGTCAGTAGTTGATGTCAGTAGTGGTGGTAGTTGATGTCAGTAGTTGATGTCAGTAGTGGTGGTAGTTGATGTCAGTAGTTGATGTCAGTAGTGGTGGTAGTTGATGTCAGTAGTGGTGGTAGTTGATGTCAGTAGTTGATGTCAGTAGTTGATGTCAGTAGTGGTGGTAGTTGATGTCAGTAGTTGATGTCAGTAGTTGATGTCAGTAGTTGATGTCAGTAGTTGATGTCAGTAGTGGTGGTAGTTGATGTCAGTAGTGGTGGTAGTTGATGTCAGTAGTTGATGTCAGTAGTGGTGGTAGTTGATGTCAGTAGTTGATGTCAGTAGTTGATGTCAGTAGTTGATGTCAGTAGTGGTGGTAGTTGTGTCAGTAGTTGATGTCAGTAGTGGTGGTAGTTGATGTCAGTAGTGGTGGTAGTTGATGTCAGTAGTTGATGTGTCAGTAGTTGATGTCAGTAGTTGATGTCAGTAGTGGTAGTTGATGTGTCAGTAGTGATGGTGTCAGTTGATGTCAGTAGTTTGATGTCAGTAGTGGTGGTAGTTGATGTCAGTAGTTGATGTCAGTAGTGGTGAGTTGTGTCAGTAGTGGTGGTCAGTAGTTGATAGTTGATGTCAGTAGTGGTGGTAGTTGATGTCAGTAGTTGATGTCAGTAGTGGTGGTAGTTGATGTTGATGTCAGTAGTGGTGTAGTTGATGATGCAGTAGTTGATGTCAGTAGTGGTGGTAGTTGATGTCAGTAGTTGTCAGTAGTGTGGTAGTTGATGTCAGTAGTTGATGTCAGTAGTTGATGTCAGTAGTGGTGTCAGTTGATGTCAGTAGTTGATGTCAGTAGTGGTGGTAGTTGATGTCAGTAGTGGTGGTAGTTGATGTCAGTAGTGATGTCAGTAGTGGTGGTAGTTGATGTCAGTAGTGGTGGTAGTTGATGTCAGTAGTGGTGGTAGTTGATGTCAGTAGTAGTTGATGTCAGTAGTGGTGGTAGTTGATGTCAGTAGTTGATGTCATAGTTGGTATTGATGTCAGTAGTTGATGATCAGTAGTGGTGGTAGTTGATGTCAGTAGTGGTGGTAGTTGATGTCAGTAGTGGTGGTAGTTGATGTCAGTAGTGGTGGTAGTTGATGTCAGTAGTTGATGTCAGTAGTGGTGGTAGTTGATGTCAGTAGGTGGTAGTTGATGTCAGTAGTGGTCCTAGTTGTGTCAGTAGTGGTGATAGTTGATGTCAGTAGTGGTGGTAGTTGATGTCAGTAGTTAGTCAGTATACCCACTAGTTGATGTCAGTAGTTGATGTCAGTAGTTGATGATCAGTAGTTGATGTCAGTAGTTGATGTCAGTGGTGGTAGTTGATGTCAGTAGTTGATGTCAGTAGTGGTGGTTGATGTCAGTTGATGTCAGTAGTTGATGTCAGTAGTGATGGTAGTTGATGTCAGTAGTTGATGTCAGTAGTGGTGGTAGTTGATGTCAGTAGTTGATGTCAGTAGTTGATGTCAGTAGTTGATGTCAGTAGTGGTGGTAGTTGATGTCAGTAGTGGTGATAAGTAGTTGATGTCAGTAGTGGATGTCAGTAGTTGATGTCAGTAGTTGATGTCAGTAGTGGTGGTAGTTGATGTCAGTAGTTGATGTAGTTGATGTCAGTAGTGGTGGTAGTTGATGTCTGTTGATGTCAGTAGTGGTGGTAGTTGATGTCAGTAGTGGTGGTAGTTGATGTCAGTAGTGGTGTCAGTAGTTGATGTCAGTAGTGGGTAGTTGATGTCAGTAGTGATGTCAGTAGTTGATGTCAGTAGTTGATGTCAGTAGTGATGTAGTTGGTCTAGTTGATGTCAGTAGTGGTGGTAGTTGATGTCAGTAGTTGATGTCAGTAGTTGATGGTGGTAGTTGATGTCAGTAGTTGATGTCAGTAGTTGATGTCAGTAGTTGATGTCAGTAGTGGATGGTAGTTGATGTCAGTAGTTGATGTCAGTAGGAATGTCTAGTGTAGTTGATGTCAGTAGTGGTGGTAGTTGATGTCAGTAGTTGATGTCAGTAGTGGTGGTAGTTGATGTCAGTAGTGATGTCCCTAGTTGATGTCAGTAGTGGTGGTAGTTGATGTCAGTAGTTGATGTCAGTAGTGTCCTGTCAGTAGTGATGTCAGTAGTTCAGTAGTTGATGTCAGTAGTGGTGGTAGTTGATGTCAGTAGTTGATGTCGGTAGTGGTGGTAGTTGATGTCAGTAGTTGATGTCAGTAGTTGATGTCAGTAGTGGTGGTAGTTGATGTCAGTAGTGGTGGTAGTTGATGTCAGTAGTGGTGGTAGTTGATGTCAGTAGTGGTGGTAGTGATGTCAGTAGTTGGTAGTTTGATGTCATGTCAGTAGTGGTGGTAGTTGATGTCAGTAGTTGATGTCAGTAGTTGGTCAGTAGTTGATGTGGTAGTTGATGTCAGTAGTGGTGGTAGTTGATGTCAGTAGTGATGGTAGTGGTGATGTCAGTTGATGTCAGTAGTGGTGGTAGTTGATGTCAGTAGTGATGGTAGTTGATGTCAGTAGTGGTGGTAGTTGATGTCAGTAGTTGATGTCAGTAGTTGATGTCAGTAGTGGTGGTAGTTGATGTCAGTAGTGGTGGTAGTTGATGTCAGTAGTGGTGGTAGTTGATGTCAGTAGTTGATGTCAGTAGTTGTGGTAGTTGATGTTGGTGACAGAGGAGATCCTGTAAACTACTATACTGTCTAAAAATACTTGAATCAGTCATAGAACCCATCACCCTTTATGGTTGTGAGGTCTGGGGTCCGCTCACCAACAAAGAATTCAACAAAATGGGACAAACACCAAATTGAGACTGCACGCAGAATTCTGCAAAAATATCCTCCGTGTACAACGTAGAACACCAAATAATGCATGAAGAGCAGAATTAGGCCGATACCCACTAATTATCAAAATCCAGAAAAGAGACATTAAATTCTCTGTCAACCACCTAAAAGGAAGCGATTCCCAAACCTTCCATAACAAAGCTACATCACCTACAAGGAGATGAACCTGGAGAAGAGTCCCTAAGCAAGCTGGTCCTGGGGCTCTGTTCACAAACACAAACACACTTGTCAGAGCCCCAGGACAGCAGCACAATTAGACCCAACCAAATCATGAGAAAACAAAAACATAATTTCTTGACACATTGGAAAGAATTAACAAAAAAACAGAGCAAACTAGAATGCTATTTGGCCCTCAACAGAGAGTACACAGCGGCAGAATACCTGACCAATGTGATTGACCCAAACTTAAGGAAAGCTTTGACTATGTACAGACTCAGTGAGCATAACTTCTGTGTTATTTCTACTGTTCATTTGTATTGTTTATTTGACTTTTGTTTATTATCTACTTCACAATATGTTTCCCATGCCAATAAAGCCCTTAAATTGAATTGAAATTGAATTAAGAGAGACCGAGTAATAGCTATATTTCATATTATTTCTTTGATGTCAAGCCAGCACTAGTGGAATAAAATGTCTAGTGTCCTCCCCCTAGTGTCCTCCCCCTAGTGTCCTCCCCTAGTGTCCTCCCCTAGTGTCCTCCCCCTAGTGTCCTCCCCTAGTGTCCTCCCCAGTTTTGTCTCCCCTATGTCCTCCCCTAGTGTTCACTTTTCCTCTTCACAGAGAAAGTATTTCAGTAAATGAGCAGTAGATTAGCAAGCTACGTGTCATAAAGCTACGTGCCACAAGCTACGTGTCAACAAGCTACATGTCAACAAGCTACATGTCAACAAGCTACGTGTCAACAAGCTACGTGTCAACAAGCTACGTGTCAACAAGCTACATGTCACAAGCTATGTGTCAACAAGCTACGTGTCACAAGCTACGTGTCAACAAGCTACATGTCAACAAGCTACGTGTCAACAAGCTACGTGTCAACAAGCTACGTGCCTTGTGACACCAAGACCCCAGGGAAGAGAGGTCACTTTAAGGTGTTCAACTAAACACAAAGTTACTAACTGGCTAAAGTTGATGGACGACAGCATTTCCTCTCTCCTGAATTCAATACGTTATGTTGTGTGATTTACATATAGGAGGGTTTGATTTCTCTAAACGTCACCCGTCACCCGTCACCCCCACCGGCCCAACACACCCTCCTCACATTAATACCCCTCTCAGTGATTAATGTTGCTCTGTAGCAGGCAGATGGAAGGAGAGAGAGGGGGACGGAGGGAGAGAGGGAAAGAGGTGTACACAGTAATGTTAGCAGAGGCAGCTACCCCTGTAGCAGAAGACACACCTGTGACCTCCTGTGGGCCCAGCCGGTACCAAGGCAGGGACTGGACTGGACTGGTGTGTGTGTGTGTGTGTGTGTGTGTGTGTGTGTGTGTGTGTGTGTGTGTGTGTGTGTGTGTGTGTGTGTGTGTGTGTGTGTGTGTGTGTGTGTGTGTGTGTGTGTGTGTGTAGGTCATGGTCAGTAACCCCCAAGGCATGGTGTGTGTGTGTCAGTTGGAACAAGGCATCTAGGGCATCTGTCACGGCTGCACCTGCTCACCTGAAGGGACAAGAGGCACTACCTCTCCACCCCTCTCCTCTCTCTCACCACCCCTCTCTCTCCACCCCTCTCTCACTACCCCTCCACCTCTCTCTCTCTCTCTACACCCCTCTCTCTCTCCACCCCTCTCTCACTACCCCTCCACCCCTCTCTCTCTCCTCTCCACCCTCCACCCTCTCTCTCACTACCCCTCTCCACCCCCTCTCTCTCTCTCTCCACCCCCTCTCTCTCTCTCTCCACCCCCCTCTCTCTCTCACTACCTCTCCACCCCCTCTCTCTCTCTCTCTACCCCCACTCCACCCCTCTCTCTCTCTCTCTCCCCTCCACCCCCCTCTCTCTCCCACCCCCTCTCTCTCTCCCCATCCACCCCCCTCTCTCTCTCACCCCCCTCTCTCTCTCTCCACCATCACTACCCCTCCCACCCCCTCTCCTCTCACCCCTCTCTCTCTCTCTCACTACCCTCTCTCTCTCCACCCCTCTCTCTCCACCCCCTCTCTCTCCACCTCCTCTCTCTCTCCCACCCCTCTCTCTCTCCACCCCACCTCTCTCTCTCTCTCTCTCTCTCTCACTACCCCTCCACCCCCTCTCTCTCTCCACCCCTCTCTCTCTCCACCCCCTCTCTCTCTCCACCCCTCTCTCTCTCCACCCCCTCTCTCTCTCCCCCCTCTCCTCTCCACCCTCTCTCCACCACCCCACCCCTCCTCCTCCCTCTCTCCCCTCCACACCCCCTCTCTCTCTCCCCCCCTCCTCCTCTCTCTCTCTCTCTACCCCTCCACCCCCTCTCTCTCTCCACCCCTCTCCTCTCTCTCCACCCCTCTCTCTCTCTCTCCACCCCTCTCTCTCTCTCCACCCCCTCTCTCTCTCCACCCCTCTCTCTCTCCCCTCTCACTACCCCTCCACCCCCTCTCTCTCACCCCCTCTCTCTCTCCCCCCTCTCTCCCTCTCCACTCCTCTCTCTCCACCCCTCTCTCACTACCCCTCCACTGTTCCATCGTTCTCTCTCTCCACCCCTTGAATCCTCCATCCCTCTCCCTCCACCCCTCCAGTCAGCCAGGAGGGACCAGTGTGAGGTCCCCCCCCCGCCCTTCTCTCCCTCCCCCCTGCCTACGCAGCCAGCCGGCCGGCTAGAACGCCGGGCCCCCAGAGCTCTCTACAAATCAGAGCGGCTAAATGTTAGTTTGGACTCGTTTGGCCAGACGGACGGCTGCTGCACTCAGTCTGTGTGTGTGTGTGTGTGTGTGTGTGTGTGTGTGTGTGTGTGTGTGTGTGTGTGTGTGTGTGTGTGTGTGTGTGTGTGTGTGTGTGTGTGTGTGTGTGTGTGTGTGTGTTGTGTGTGTGTCATTTTAAACCACTATGACAGGCCTCTCATTTGCTTCTCATTAGTTTTTTTTTTTTTGTTGGGGGGGGGGGGATTTTCAGAGGATAGCAGAGAACAGCTTCACTTCAGTCCATAATTCATAGGATTATCAACCGCCAACTACATGGGTCATTACCAGATAACCACAAAGTCTATCAGAATGCTGTCGCGTTTCTCAGGTGGTACATCACAGGTGTTCACAATGACTCATGATAACGGTAATGATAATGGACTAGTAACTGGTACATCACAGGTGTTAACAATGACTCATGATAACGCTAATGATAATGGACTAGTAACTGGTACATCACAGGTGTTAACAATGACTCATGATAACGGTAATGATAATGGACTAGTAACTGGTACACCACAGGTGTTAACAATGACTCATGATAACGCTAATGATAATGGACTAGTAACTGGTACATCACAGGTGTTAACAATGACTCATGATAACGGTAATGATAATGGACTAGTAACTGGTACACCACAGGTGTTAACAATGACTCATGATAACGGTAATGATAATGGACTAGTAACTGGTACACCACAGGTGTTAACAATGACTCATGATAATGGTAATGATAATGGACTAGCAACTGGTACATCACAGGTGTTAACAATGACTCATGATAACAGTGAAATAGCTCCATTCTGGGGTGTGTAGCTCCATTATGGGTGTATAGTTCCATTCTGGGGTGTATAGCTCCATTATGGGTGTATAGCTCCATTCTGGGGTGTGTAGCTCCATTATGGGTGTATAGCTCCATTATGGGTGTATAGCTCCATTATGGGTGTATAGTTCCATTATGGGTGTATAGCTCCATTATGGGTGTATAGCTCCATTATGGGTGTATAGTTCCATTATGGGTGTATAGCTCCATTATGGGTGTATAGCTCCATTATGGGTGTATAGTTCCATTATGGGTGTATAGTTCCATTCTGGGGTGTATAGCTCCATTATGGGTGTATAGCTCCATTATGGGTGTATAGCTCCATTATGGGTGTATAGCTCCATTATGGGTGTATAGTTCCATTATGGGTGTATAGCTCCATTATGGGTGTATAGTTCCATTCTGGGGTGTATAGCTCCATTATGGGTGTATAGCTCCATTATGGGTGTATAGTTCCATTCTGGGGTGTATAGCTCCATTATGGGTGTATAGCTCCATTATGGGTGTATAGCTCCATTCTGAGGTTTGTAGCTCCATTCTGAGGTTTATAGTTCCATTCTGAGGTTTATAGTTCCATTCTGAGGTTTATAGTTCCATTCTGAGGTTTATAGCTCCATTCTGAGGTTTATAGTTCCATTCTGAGGTTTATAGTTCCATTCTGAGGTTTATAGTTCCATTCTGAGGTTTATAGTTCCATTCTGATGTTTATAGTTCCATTCTGAGGTTTATAGTTCCATTCTGAGGTTTGTAGTTCCATTCTGAGGTTTATAGTTCCATTCTGAGGTTTATAGTTCCATTCTGAGGTTTATAGTTCCATTCTGAGGTTTATAGTTCCATTCTGAGGTTTATAGTTCCATTCTGAGGTTTATAGTTCCATTCTGAGGTTTATAGTTCCATTCTGAGGTTTATAGTTCCATTCTGAGGTTTATAGTTCCATTCTGAGGTTCATAGTTCCATTCTGAGGTTATAGTTCCATTCTGAGGTTTATAGTTCCATTCTGAGGTTATAGTTCCATTCTGAGGTTATAGTTCCATTCTGAGGTGTATAGTTCCATTCTGAGGTTTATAGTTCCATTCTGAGGTGTATAGCTCCATTCTGAGGTTTGTAGTTCCATTCTGATGTTTATAGTTCCATTCTGAGGTTTATAGTTCCATTCTGAGGTGTATAGTTCCATTCTGAGGTTTGTAGCTCCATTCTGAGGTTTGTAGTTCCATACTGAGGTTTATAGCTCCATTCTGAGGTTTGTAGCTCCATTCTGAGGTTTATAGTTCCATTCTGAGGTTTATAGTTCCATTCTGAGGTTTATAGTTCCATTCTGAGGTTTATAGTTCCATTCTGAGGTTTATAGTTCCATTCTGAGGTTTATAGTTCCATTCTGATGTTTATAGTTCCATTCTGAGGTGTATAGTTCCATTCTGAGGTGTATAGCTCCATACTGAGGTTTATAGTTCCATTCTGTGGTGTATAGCTCCATACTGAGGTTTGTAGTTCCATTCTGATGTTTATAGTTCCATTCTGAGGTTTATAGTTCCATTCTGAGGTTTATAGCTCCATTCTGAGGTTTGTAGTTCCATTCTGAGGTTCCATATATAGTTCCATTCTGAGGTTTATAGTTCCATTCTGAGGTTTATAGTTCCATTCTGAGGTTTATAGTTCCATTCTGATGTTTATAGTTCCATTCTGAGGTTTATAGTTCCATTCTGAGGTTTATAGTTCCATTCTGAGGTTTATAGTTCCATTCTGAGGTTTATAGTTCCATTCTGAGGTTTATAGTTCCATTCTGAGGTTTATAGTTCCATTCTGAGGTTTATAGTTCCATTCTGAGGTTTATAGTTCCATTCTGAGGTTTATAGTTCCATTCTGAGGTTTATAGTTCCATTCTGAGGTTTATAGTTCCATTCTGAGGTTTATAGTTCCATTCTGAGGTTTGTAGTTCCATTCTGAGGTTTATAGTTCCATTCTGAGGTTTATAGTTCCATTCTGAGGTTTATAGTTCCATTCTGAGGTTTATAGTTCCATACTGAGGTTAATAGTTCCATTCTGGTGGTATACATTATCAGTGATAACAATGACTTGTGATTACAGTGGTACATATAGGTAGGTATATATTCAACCTCTCATCAACCCTGTGCCTTGTTGTGGTACATATAGCTAGGTGTATATATACAACCTCTCATCAAAACTGTGCCTTGTTGGGGTACATATAGCTAGGTATATATACAACCTCGTATAATTACAGTGCCTTGTTGTGGTACATATAGCTAGGTATATATTCAACCTCTCATCATTACCATGCCCTGTTGTGGTACATATAGTTAGGTATTTATACAACCTCTCATCAATACAGTGCCTTGTTGTGGTACATATAGCTAGGTATATATTCAACCTCTCACCAATACCGTGCCTTGTCGTGGTACATATAGCTTTGTATGTATACAACCTCCCATCAATACCGTGCCTT
>NW_027011574.1:306005-326005 GCF_036934945.1 Oncorhynchus masou masou | reverse complement strand
TGACAGACCTCCAGACCTCCAGACCTTCTACTGTCCTCTAAGAGTTACTGAACCTTCTGGACCTGACAGACCTCCAGACCTCCAGACCTTCTACTGTCCTCTAAGTGTTACTGAACCTTCTGGACCTGACAGACCTCCAGACCTTCTACTGTCCTCTAAGAGTTACTGAACCTTCTGGACCTGACAGACCTGAGACCTCCAGACCTTCTACTGTCCTCTAAGAGTTACTGAACCTTCTGGACCTGACAGACCTCCAGACCTTCTACTGTCCTCTAAGAGTTACTGAACCTTCTGGACCTGACAGACCTCCAGACCTTCTACTGTCCTCTAAGAGTTACTGAACCTTCTGGACCTGACAGACCTCCAGACCTTCTACTGTCCTCTAAGAGTTACTGAACCTTCTGGACCTGACAGACCTCCAGACCTTCTACTGTCCTCTAAGAGTTACTGAACCTTCTGGACCTGACAGACCTCCAGACCTTCTACTGTCCTCTAAGAGTTACTGAACCTTCTGGACCTGACAGACCTCCAGACCTTCTACTGTCCTCTAAGAGTTACTGAACCTTCTGGACCTGACAGACCTCCAGACCTTCCACTGTCCTCTAAGAGTTACTGAACCTTCTGGACCTGACAGACCTCCAGACCTTCTACTGTCCTCTAAGAGTTACTGAACCTTCTGAACCTGACAGACCTCCAGACCTTCCACTGTCCTCTAAGAGTTACTGAACCTTCTGGACCTGACA
This sequence comes from Oncorhynchus masou masou, assembly GCF_036934945.1. Taxonomy (NCBI): domain Eukaryota; kingdom Metazoa; phylum Chordata; class Actinopteri; order Salmoniformes; family Salmonidae; genus Oncorhynchus; species Oncorhynchus masou. Next base: position 325,262 of record NW_027011574.1, on the reverse strand, counting down.
GACCTCCAGACCTTCTACTGTCCTCTAAGAGTTACTGAACCTTCTGGACCTGACAGACCTCCAGACCTTCCACTGTCCTCTAAGAGTTACTGAAACTTCTGGACCTGACAGACCTCCAGAACTCCAGACCTTCCACTGTCCTCTAAGAGTTACTGAACCTTCTGGACCTGACAGACCTCCAGACCTCCAGACCTTCTACTGTCCTCTAAGAGGTACTGAACCTGCTGAACCTGACAGACCTCCAGACCTTCTACTGTCCTCTAAGAGTTACTGAACCTTCTGGACCTGACAGACCTCCAGACCTTCAACTGTCCTCTAAGAGTTACTGAACCTTCTGGACCTGACAGACCTCCAGACCTTCTACTGTCCTCTAAGAGTTACTGAACCTTCTGAACCTGACAGACCTCCAGACCTTCTACTGTCCTCTAAGAGTTACTGAACCTTCTGGACCTGACAGACCTCCAGACCTTCTACTGTCCTCTAAGAGTTACTGAACCTTCTGGACCTGACAGACCTCCAGACCTTCCACTGTCCTCTAAGAGTTACTGAACCTTCTGGACCTGACAGACCTCCAGACCTCCAGACCTTCTACTGTCCTCTAAGAGTTACTGAACCTTCTGAACCTGACAGACCTCCAGACCTTCTACTGTCCTCTAAGAGTTACTGAACCTTCTGGACCTGACAGACCTCCAGACCTTCTACTGTCCTCTAAGAGTTACTGAACCTTCTGGACCTGACAGACCTCCAGACCTTCTACTGTCCTCTAAGAGTTACTGAACCTTCTGGACCTGACAGACCTCCAGACCTCCAGACCTTCTACTGTCCTCTAAGAGTTACTGAACCTTCTGGACCTGACAGACCTCCAGACCTCCAGACCTTCTACTGTCCTCTAAGAGTTACTGAACCTTCTGGACCTGACAGACCTCCAGACCTTCTACTGTCCTCTAAGAGTTACTGAACCTTCTGGACCTGACAGACCTCCAGACCTCCAGACCTTCTACTGTCCTCTAAGAGTTACTGAACCTTCTGGACCTGACAGACCTCCAGACCTTCCACTGTCCTCTAAGAGTTACTGAACCTTCTGGACCTGACAGACCTGCAGACCTCCAGACCTTCTACTGTCCTCTAAGAGTTACTGAACCTTCTGGACCTGACAGACCTCCAGACCTTCTACTGTCCTCTAAGAGTTACTGAACCTTCTGGACCTGACAGACCTCCAGACCTTCTACTGTCCTCTAAGAGTTACTGAACCTTCTGAACCTGACAGACCTCCAGACCTTCTACTGTCCTCTAAGAGTTACTGAACCTTCTGGACCTGACAGACCTCCAGACCTCCAGACCTTCTACTGTCCTCTAAGAGTTACTGAACCTTCTGGACCTGACAGACCTCCAGAACTCCAGACCTTCTACTGTCCTCTAAGAGTTACTGAACCTTCTGGACCTGACAGACCTCCAGACCTTCTACTGTCCTCTAAGAGTTACTGAACCTTCTGGACCTGACAGACCTCCAGACCTTCCACTGTCCTCTAAAGAGTTACTGAACCTTCTGGACCTGACAGACCTCCAGACCTTCTACTGTCCTCTAAGAGTTACTGAAACCTTCTGGACCTGACAGACCTCCAGAATGTCTCCAGACCTTCTACTGTCCTCTAAGAGTTACTGAACCTTCTGGACCTGACAGACCTCCAGACCTCCAGACCTTCTACTGTCCTCTAAGAGTTACTGAACCTTCTGAACCTGACATGACCTCCAGACCTTCTACTGTCCTCTAAGAGTTACTGAACCTTCTGGACCTGACAGACCTCCAGACCTTCTACTGTCTTCTAAGAGTTACTGAACCTTCTGGAACCTTGACAGACCTCCAGACCTCCAGACCTTCTACTGTCCTCTAAGAGTTACTGAACCTTCTGGACCTGACATGTCCTCTTCTAGACCTTCCACTGTCCTCTAAGAGTTACTGAACCTTCTGGACCTGACAAAGACCTTGTATTGTATGTCCTTCTGTCCTCTAAGAGTTACTGAACCTTCTGAACCTGACAGACCTCCAAACCTTCTACTGTCCTCTAAGAGTTACTGAACCTTCTAAACCTGACATACTAGACCTCCAACCTTCTACTGTCCTTCTAAGAGCATTCTGAACCTTCTGGACATTGACAGACCTCCTAAGACATTCTACTGTCTGTCTCTAAGAGTTACTGTTGTTTCTGGACCTGACAGAACTCCAAACCTTCTACTGTCCTTCTAAGAGTTACTGAACCTTCTAAACCTGACAGACCTCCAGACCTTCTACTGTCCTCTAAGAGTTACTGAACCTTCTGGACCTGACAGACCTCCAGTCTTCCAGACCTTCCACTGTCCTCTAAGAGTTACTGTCTTCTTTACACTTCAGGTTGAATGTCTGTCTTCTCCGTGGTTGGAGAACAAGGTGAAGAAAGTGTTACTTTCCCTTTGAGAATAAAAACCCGTCAGCCTCAAACCCTTTGACAATCTACCCCGTATCTGACCTTCCTACCATGCACATACTAGTGTTTACAACAGGCTCATATCTTTGTGGCATTCTGCCCTGGCATTGTAGACGAGTCCCCTTCTTCTAAGGCAGCACCATGCTGTATCATCGTCGCTGTTGTTTCAGATGGAGAGAGAAACCTTGACCCACACCGCTCTCACCTGTGGCTAATAAAGATGTAAATTCTTTCTTCTAAAGCTATTCGTAAAGTCTGTCTTCTTCTAATGCGTTGTAATGTCTGTCTTCTAATACATTGTAATGTCTGTCTTCTAAAGCATTGTAAAGTCTGTCTTCTTCTAATACATTGTAATGTCTGTCTTCTAAAGCATTGTAATGCCTGTCTTCTAATACATTGTAATGTCTGTCTTCTAAAGCATTGTAAAGTCTGTCTTCTTCTAATACATTGTAATGTCTGTCTTCTAAAGCGTTGTAATGCCTGTCTTCTAATACATTGTAATGTCTGTCTTCTAAAGCATTGTAATGTCTGTCTTCTTCTAATACATTGTAATCCTCTGTTCTAAAGCCTTGTAATGTCTGTCTTCTAAAGCATTGTAATGTCTGTGTTCTAGATGTCTTCTAATACATTGTAATGTCTGTCTTCTAAAGCCTTGTAATGTCTGTCTTCTAAAGCCTTGTATTGTCTGTCTTCTAAAGCGTTGTAATGTCTGTCTTCTAAAGCCTTGTAATGTCTGTCTTCTAAAGCCTTGTGTTGTCTATCTTCTAAAGCCTTGTAATGCCTGTCTTCTTCTAAAGCATTGTATTGTATGTCTTCTTCTAATACATTGTAATGTCTGTCTTCTAAAGCATTGTAATGTCTGTCTTCTAAAGCCTTGTATTGTATGTCTTCTTCTAATACATTGTTATGTCTGTCTTTTAAAGCATTGTAATGTCTGTCTTCTAAAACCTTGTAATGTCTGTCCTCTAAAGCATTGTAATGTCTGTCTTCTAAAGCCTTGTAATGTCTGTCTTTTCTAAGCATTGTAATGTCTGTCTTCTAAAGCCTTGTAATGTCTGTCTTCTAAAGCATTGTAATGTCTGTCTTCTAAAGCCTTGTAATGTGTGTCTTCTTCTAATACATTGTAATGTCTGTCTTCTTCTAATACATTGTAATGTCTGTCTTCTTCTAATACATTGTAATGTCTGTCTTCTTCTAATACATTGTAATGTCTGTCTTCTTCTAATACATTGTAATGTCTGTCTTCTAATACATTGTAATGTCTCTCTTCTAAAGCGTTGTAATGTCTGTCTTCTAAAGCATTGTAATGTCTGTCTTCTAAAGCATTGTAATGGCCCAACAATTGCAGGAGTCTTCTAGAGAATGCCTGCCAATTGATTACACACACAACACAATGTCTGTTTCACACACACAATACACACACTAAACAACACACACACTGTCTAAAACAATGGCACACACACACACACACACACACACACACACACACACACACACACACACACACACACACACACACACACACACACACACACACACACACATCAAGGTGGTGTTTGTCAAGAAGCCCACCTGCACGCAGCGAGGTGTCTGTCTCAGTAAAGTAACGGCGCAGGGTGTCAGTCAGAGAGACAACAACAGACCCAGCAGGAGAAGAGTCAGAACCCCACACACCAGGACAGCAAGGACTCTTTCATCTACACTAGTTAAATTTACACAGCGAGGCAGGGAGGGAGACAGGTGCAGGGGTGACCCTGTTGTTTCTACTACCGGCTGGTGGCTGGTGAACGGGGGGAGAGGAGAGGAGAGGAGAGGGGACGAGAGGAGAGGAGAGGAGATGAGAGGAGAAAAGAGAGGGAGAGGAGAGGAGAAGGGTAGGAGGGAGAGGGAAGGGAAGGAGAGGAGAGAGAGGAGAGGAAGGTTAGGGTTCAGAGGAGAGAAGAAGGAGAGGAGAGAGAAGAGGAGAGGGAGGGAGAGGAGAGGAGGGAGCCTAGGAGTCTAGAAGGAGAGGGAGGAGGAGGAGAGGACTGTCTAGGAGAGGAGGGAGGGAGGGAGAGGGGGTGGCTAGAAGATGAGGTGAGAAGCAGCATGAATCAGCAGCTAATCCTCTGTTCCCTTTTAAGAGTGTGCGTTACCTCCAGGTGTGTGTGAATGTGCAGATGTGTCTGTGTGTTAACTTTACGTGTGCGAGTGTGTGTGTTTCCTCTAAGCCGTTGTAATTAGGACATGGGGGATTTGAGACCACACTGCCACTGGGTGTTTTATACCTCTTCTTCAGGTTTCTCTTGATGTCTACTTCCCCCTCTCTTCCCCTCGCTCTCTCTCCCCCTCTCTCTCTCTCCACCTTTCCCTCTCACTTCCCCGTCTTCTCTGTTTAGTCTGTGTCACAGACAACAGAGACAGAGAGATGACAAAGACAGAGAGAAAACAGAGAGATAACAGAGACAGAGAGATAACAGAGACAGAGAGAAAACAGAGAGATAACAGAGACAGAGAGATGACAAATACAGAGAGATAACAGAGAGATAACAGAGAGATAACAGAGAGATAACCGAGACAGAGAGATAACAGAGACAGGGAGATAACAGAGACAGAGAGATAACAGAGACAGAGAGATAACAGAGACAGAGAGATAACGGGTCTGGTCAGGGTGCCTGCCTGCCTGTGGTTAGTCTGCTGTTGTCTGTCTAGTAACTGTGAAAGGTCTGCCTGCACTGTTAGGTTAGTTCAAACCCCGAGCTGACAAGGTCAAATCTGTCTGTTCTGCCCCTGAACAGGCAGTTAACTGTCACTGTTCCTAGGCCGTCATTGAAAATAAGAATTTGTTCTTAACTGACTTGCCTAGTAAAATAAAGGTAAAATAAAAAAATAACAGAGATAACCTGAGACAGAGAGATAACTGTCGAGACTGAGAGATAACAGAGTCTGGGAGATAACTGTCTGACTGTCAGATAACAGAGACAGACAGTCTAACAGAGACAGACTGTCTAACCTGTCTGTCTGTCTGAGTCTGTCTGTCAGTCTGTCTGTCTAAAACTGAGACAGCCTGCCTGATAACAGGAATCAGCTGTCTATTGGTTACTGTCTAAAACTGTAAGGGTTGCAGCCTATTGGCTACTGTCTAAAACTGTAAGGGCCTGCCTTCAGCCTGTTGGTTACTGTCTAAAACTGTAAGGATACAGCCTATTGGTTACTGTCTACTGTCTGTCTGGTGTTCTGTCTGTCTATTGGCTACTGTCTAAAACTGTAAGGGTTCTGTCTGTCTGTCTGTCTGTCTGGCTACTAAAACTGTAAGGGTTCACCCTATTGGCTACTGGAAACGGGCACTGGAAGTTGCATAATATTCTCACAACTGTCTGTCTGTCTGTTTCTGCCTGCCTGCCAAACATTTGATCATTGGCCTAAAGAATTAGAGGGAACATTGTCTGTCTGCCTGCTGTAGAGGGAAGCTGTCTTCTGACTGACTGCGGAAACGGAGAGGCCCTGTCTGTCTGTCTGTCTGTCTGTCTGTCTGTCTGTCTGCGTGCCTGCCTGTCTGTCTGTCTGTCTGTCTGCGTGCCTGTCTGTCTGTCTGTCTGTCTGCCTGCCTGTCTGTCTGTCTGTCTGTCTGTCTGTCTGTCTGTCTGTCTGTCTGTCTGTCTGTCTGTCTGTCTGTCTGTCTGCCTGCCTGTCTGTCTGTCTGTCTGCCTGCCTGCCTGCCTGTCTGTCTGTCTGCCTGCCTGCCTGTCTGTCTGTCTGTCCGTCCGTCCGTCTGTCTGTGTGAGTGTACATGTTCAAGGTTGAGGTTGTACAGTCACATGCACAAGTACAGCGAAATGCCCTTCTCACAACCCCTCTCATGCTCTGTATCGAGCCTGGGAACCCGAAGGAGTCACCTGCTAATTAACCTGAAATCTCATCCCACTCTTCCTGGCAACACGGTTATAATCAGAAGAGGAAAACAGGCTTAAACACAACTCCGGGGTCAGTTTCTGACTCAGAGTCTTTGCGATGGTTTGATGTGGTCCACAGTTCACGAGGTGCATCAGACAATACCTGCTTTGGTTTGTGCCACTGCCAAAATCTAATAGAGACATAACCTCAATCCTAAAGATGTATTGTCTCAGCACCTATCACAGCACTACTGGTAGTTTTAGTCTCCAGTGATTGGTGGATGTATTGTCCTCAGCACCTATCACAGCACTACTGGTAGTTTTAGTCTCCAGTGATTGGTGGATGTATTGTCCTCAGCACCTATCACAGCACTACTGGTAGTTTTAGTCTCCAGTGATTGGTGGATGTATTTTCCTCAGCACCTATCACAGCACTACTGGTAGTTTTAGACTCCAGTGATTGGTGGATGTATTTTCCTCAGCACCTATTGGTGGATGTATTTTCAGCACTACTGGTAGTTTTAGTCTCCAGTGATTGGTGGATGTATTTTCCTCAGCACCTATCACAGCACTACTGGTAGTTTTAGTCTCCAGTGATTGGTGGATGTATTGTCCTCAGCACCTATCACAGCACTACTGGTAGTTTTAGTCTCCAGTGATTGGTGGATGTATTTTCCTCAGCACCTATAACAGCACTACTGGTAGTTTTAGTCTCCAGTGATTGGTGGATGTATTGTCCTCAGCACCTATCACAGCACTACTGGTAGTTTTAGTCTCCAGTGATTGGTGGATGTATTTTCCTCAGCACCTATAACAGCACTACTGGTAGTTTTAGTCTCCAGTGATTGGTGGATGTATTGTCCTCAGCACCTATCACAGCACTACTGGTAGTTTTAGTCTCCAGTGATTGGTGGATGTATTGTCCTCAGCACCTATCACAGCACTACTGGTAGTTTTAGTCTCCAGTGATTGGTGGATGTATTGTCCTCAGCACCTATAACAGCACTACTGGTAGTTTTAGTCTCCAGTGATTGGTGGATGTATTGTCCTCAGCACCTATCACAGCACTACTGGTAGTTTTAGTCTCCAGTGATTGGTGGATTAGTGAACGTTCTTAGATGAAAAAGGATAAACACATTACGACACTAGAAAAAATTCATTCCCACAATCCAACACAACTCACAACAATAACGTAATCCTTGTTACCAACAACAACAATACAATCCTTCATATTGTAAATGAAAAACAATCTGACCATTCTCTCTGTCTCTCTCTCTCTCCCCTCGCTCTCTCGCTCTCTGTCTGTCTGTCTGTCTGTCTGTCTGTCTGTCTGTCTGTCTGTCTGTCTGTCTGTCTGTCTGTCTGTCTGTCTGTCTGTCTCCCTCCTCTCTCTCTCCTCTCTCCATCACTCCTTCCTTCCTCTGTGTTTTCCCAACAATTAGATTTGAACCATTCTGAGTGTCATCACGTTGTCAGAGTAATCATTCATGGTGTCCCCAGGGGAGGGAGGGGGGGTGAGGAGAGAGAGGGGAGAGAGAGGAGAAAGAGAGAAGAGAGAGTGAGGGAGAGGAGGAGAAGGCAGGAAAAAGAAAGTGAGAGGGGGGGGGAGAGAGAAGAAGCATGGAGGAGTTCACTAAATAGACAATATGCTCAATTTGGCAGATCTCATTAATTTCCTCAGCTGCATAATCACCCTCTCTAACTCTCTCTCTCTCTCTCTCTCTCTCTCTCTCTCTCTCTCTCTCTCTCTCTCTCTCTCAATTTCAATTTAAGGGCTTTATTTGCCTGGGAAACATATGTTTTTACATTGCCAAAGCAAGTGGAATAGATAATAAACAAAAGTGAAATAAACTAAATATTTACAGTAAACATTACACAGTTCCAAAAGTATAAAGACATTTCAAATGTCATATTATATATATATATACAGTGTTGTAACGATCTGCAAATAGTTAAAGTACACAAGGGAAAATAAATAAACATAATAATAAATAAATGGTGTTTCTTCACTGGTTGCCCTTTTCTCGTGGCAACTGGTCAGAAATCTTGCTGCTCTGATGGCACACTGGAATTTCACCCAGTAGATATGGGAGTTTTTCAAAATTGGATTTGTTTTCGAATTCTTTGTGGATCTGTGTAATCTGAGGGAAATATGTCTCTCTAATATGGTCATACATTGGGCAGGAGGTTAGGAAGTGCAGCTCAGTTTCCACCTCATTTTGTGGGCAGTGAGCACATAGCCTGTCTTCTCTTGAGAGCCATGTCTGCCTACGGCGGCCTTTCTCAATAGCAAGGCTATGCTCGCTGAGTCTGTACATAGTCAAAGCTTTCCTTAATTTTGGGTCAGACACAGTGGTCAGGTATTCTGCCGCTGTGTACTCTCTGTGTAGGGCCAAATAGCATTCTAGTTTGATCTGTTTTTTTGTTAATTCTTTCCAATGTGTCAAGTAATTATCTTTTTGTTTTCTCATGATTTGGTTGGGTCTAATTGTGCTGCTGTCCTGGGGCTCTGTAGGGTGTGTTTGTGTTTGTGAACAGAGCCCCAGGACCAGCTTGCTTAGGGGACTCTTCTCCAGGTTCACCTCTCTGTAGGTGATGGCTTTGTTATGGAAGGTTTGGGAATCGCTTCCTTTTAGGTGGTTGTAGAATTTAACGCCTCTTTTCTGGATTTTGATAATTAGTGGGTATCGGCCTAATTCTGCTCTTCATGCATTATTTGGTGTTCTACGTTGTACACGGAGGATATTTTTGTAGAATTCTGCATGCAGAGTCTCAATTTGGTGTTTGTCCCATTTTGTGAAGTCTTGGTTGGTGAGCGGACCCCAGACCATAAAGGGCAATGGGCTCCATGACTGATTCAAGTATTTTTAGCCAGATCCTAATTGGTATGTTGAAATCTAGGTTCCTTTTGATGGAACTTTTGAAGTTGCCTTGTCTCTCAGATCGTTCACAAACTTTGTGGAAGTTACCTGTGGCGCTGATGTTTAGGCCGAGGTTTGAATAGTTGTTTGTGTGCTCTAGGGCGACAGTCAACATGGAATTTGTATCTGTGGTCCTGGCAACGGGACTTATTTTTGGGCCCAGGTCTGTCAGGGCCCAGGTCTGTCAGGGCCCAGGTCTGTCAGGGCCCAGGTCTGTCAGGGCCCAGGTCTGTCAGGGCCCAGGTCTGTCAGGGCCCAGGTCTGGCATAGTCTGTGCAGAAGATCTAGGTGCTGCTGTAGGCCCTCCTTGGTTGGTGGACAGTAGTACCAGATCATCAGCAAACAGTAGATTCTAGTAGGGTGAGGCCGGGTGCTGCAGACCGTTCTAGTGCCCGCGCCAAGTCATTGATATATATGTTGAAGAGGGTGGGGCTTAAGCTGCATCCCTGTCTGATCCCCCTCTCTCTGTGTTCTGTCTCTGTTCTCTCTCTCTGTTCTCTCTCTCAGTTCTCTCTCTCTGCTGTACCTGTACTGTCTTTAATAGTACTATAGTACCATCACCCCTGTGGTCTAAGCAGAGACCTGGGCAACCCCACAACAACTGCCCTCATGAGTTACAGCTAACCCAGAGAGAGAGAGAGAGAGAGAGCGAGAGAGAGAGCGAGAGAGAGCGAGAGAGAGCGAGAGAGAGAGAGAGAGAGCGAGAGAGAGAGAGAGAGAGAGAGATACAACAGTGAGAGTGAGAGAGAGGAGGAGAGTGAGAAGAGCCCCCGAGACAGATGCCCTTCAACCTGCTCCCATCATCCTCTCTGCTCCTTCCTGTCAACACATAACACAGCTTAAAAGGACCCACTGCCTTGGTAACAGCTGGACTGTGCTTACATGTCCAGAGGGTGTGGAGAGATGAGAAGAGAGGCCTTTTCCATCTCTAGGATCTCTCTCCTCTCTCTCAATATCGATTTTTCAATTCAAGGGCTTTATTGGCATGGGAACCATATGTTTACATTGTGAAAGCAAGTTAAATAAACAATAAAAATGAATATCTTTCACCATCTATAACTCGTTCTCTCTCTCTCTCTCATCTCCACCTCCCCCCTCTCTCTCCCCAAACCTCCCTCCTCTCTCTCCTCCTCACACCCTCCTCTCTCTCCCCTCAACCTCCCTCCTCTCTCTCCCCTAACCTCCCTCCTCTCTCTCCCCTAACCTCCCTCCTCTCTTTCCTCCTCCACCCTCATCTCTCTCCCCTCCTCCTCATCTCTCTCCCCTAACCTCCCTCCTCTCCTTCCCCCTCTCTCCTCTAACCTCTCTCCTCTCCACCTCCCTCCTCTCTCTCCTCTCTATCTCCCTCCTCTCTCTCCCCCAACCTCCCTCCTCTCTCCCCTAACCTCCCTCCTCTCTCTCTCTCTCCTCCCACCTCCCTCCTCGCTCTCTCTCTCTCCCTCTCCACCTCCCCCCCTCTCTCTCCGCTCCACCCCCTCCTCTCTCTCCCTCCACCTCCCTCCTCTATCTCTCCCTCCTCTCCACCTCCCTCCTCTATCTCTCCCTCCTCTCCACCTCCCTCCTCTCTCTCCTCTCCACCTCCCTCCTCCTCCCTCTCCACCTCCCTCCCTCTCTCTCTCTCTCTCTCCCACCCCCCCTCCTCTATCTCTCCTCTCCACCTCCCTCCTCTCTCTCCGCTCCACCCCCTCCTCTCTCTCCTCTCCACCTCCCTCCTCTATCTCTCCCTCCCTCTCCACCTCCCTCCTCTCTCCGGTCCATCCCCTCTCCCTCCTCTCCACCTCCCTCCTCTCTCTCCCTCCCTCCACCTCCCTCCTCTCTCTCCGGTCCACCTCCCTCCTCTCTCTCCTCTCCACCTCCCTCCTCTCTCTCCGCTCCACCCCCCTCCTCTCTCTCCTCTCCACCTCCCTCCTCTATCTCTCCCTCCTCTCCACCTCCCTCCTCTCTCTCCGGTCTACCCCCCTCCTCTCTCTCCTCTCCACCTCCCTCCCTCCCCCTCCCTAATCTCTCCTTAGTGCCTTAAGATTCACAGCAGGAGAGGCCCTTTGGGCAGAGAGCAGGATATACCTATGCCGCATAGAAACAGTAGTGTGTGGCTGTGCGTGCGCGTGTGTGTGCTGTTGTGTGTATCTATATATGGTAAACCATACACTCTTTGGATTCCTTTTATCTAAGGTTCTTCAGCTGTTCCCATAGGAGAACCATTTTCCCTTCCCAGTAGAACCCCTTTGGGTTGCATGTAGAACCCTTTTCCCTTCCCAGTAGAACCCCCAGTAGAACTTCCACCTGGAACCAAAAAGGGTTCTCCTATAGGGACAGCCAGATAACCTTTACAGACACTAGAAAGACTGCATCACAGTAGAGCTGTGATCTGACTACACCACAGTAGAGCTGTGATCTGACTACACCACAGTAGAGCTGTGATCTGACTGCATCACAGTAGAGCTGTGATCTGACTACACCACAGTAGAGCTGTGATCTGACTACACCACAGTAGAGCTGTGATCTGACTACACCACAGTAGAGCTGTGATCTGACTACACCACAGTAGAGTTGTGATCTGACTACACCACAGTAGAGTTGTGATCTGACTACACCACAGTAGAGCTGTGATCTGACTACACCACAGTAGAGTTGTGATCTGACTACACCACAGTAGAGCTGTGATCTGACTACACCACAGTAGAGCTGTGATCTGACTACACCACAGTAGAGCTGTGATCTGACTACACCACAGTAGAGCTGTGATCTGACTACACCACAGTAGAGCTGTGATCTGACTACACCACAGTAGAGCTGTGATCTGACTACTTCCTTTCAGGAACAGAAGGGCAACGATGCCCAGTCCACCTTTCCTATCCCTGTTACCGCGAGGACACAATGTCGTTGCCATGTAGAGGTGGATGCCAGGTTGCCGTGGTGATAATACTCGTTGTTTAAACGGATGCAGGTGTTATTATTCTTCAAATTCTCCGATCTGTGATTTAACACGGCTGAGCCCCAATAATCCCATTCTAAATCCCCGATAAACCTCCTAATCTGTGACCCTAATCTTAAACCCGACAGCAAATTGAACTGGAGATTGTATATAGAGGGTTATTTTATATCTCGCTCCCCCTCCCCCTCCTCCTCCTCTTCCTCCCCTTCACCCTCCTCCCCTTCTCCCTCCTCCTCCTCCTCCTCCTCTTCCTCCTCCCTTTCACAATACTTGATAGATTCTCAATGGTTAATACATTAATTTAAATCTTCTATAGTTGCGTTTCATAGATTTTATTTATTTATTAATTTGCTTTTTTTATTGCACTGGCCTCAATGTGAACCCCAACCCGTGTTTCAGCCTCATCCCATAGCCACTGACAGACTGAGAGGAGAGGAGAGAGATGCTTCATCCTCATCCCATAGCCACTAACAGACTGAGAGGAGAGAGATGCTACATCCTCATCCCATAGCCACTAACAGACTGAGAGGAGAGAGATGCTTCACCCTCATCCCATAGCCACTAACAGACTGAGAGGAGAGGAGAGAGATGCTTCATCCTCATCCCATAGCCACTAACAGACTGAGAGGAGAGAGATGCTTCATCCTCATCCCATAGCCACTAACAGACTGAGAGGAGAGAGATGCTTCATCCTCATCCCATAGCCACTAACAGACTGAGAGGAGAGAGATGCTTCATCCTCATCCCATAGCCACTAACAGACTGAGAGGAGAGAGATGCTTCACCCTCATCCCATAGCCACTAACAGACTGAGAGGAGAGATGCTTCATCCTCATCCCATAGCCACTAACAGACTGAGAGGAGAGAGATGCTTCACCCTCATCCCATAGTCACTAACAGACTGAGAGGAGAGGAGAGAGATGCTTCACCCTCATCCCATAGTCACTAACAGACTGAGAGGAGAGGAGAGAGATGCTTCATCCTCATCCCATAGCCACTAACAGACTGAGAGGAGAGAGATGCTTCACCCTCATCCCATAGTCACTAACAGACTGAGAGGAGAGAGATGCTTCACCCTCATCCCATAGCCACTAACAGACTGAGAGGAGAGATGCTTCACCCTCATCCCATAGCCACTAACAGACTGAGAGGAGAGAGATGCTTCATCCTCATCCCATAGTCACTAACAGACTGAGAGGAGAGAGATGCTTCACCCTCATCCCATAGCCACTAACAGACTGAGAGGAGAGAGATGCTTCACCCTCATCCCATAGCCACTAACAGACTGAGAGGAGAGAGATGTTTCATCCTCATCCCATAGTCACTAACAGACTGAGAGGAGAGAGATGCTTCACCCTCATCCCATAGCCACTAACAGACTGAGAGGAGAGGAGAGGAGATGCTTCACCCTCATCCCATAGCCACTAACAGACTGAGAGGAGAGGAGAGAGATGCTTCACCCTCATCCCATAGTCACTAACAGACTGAGAGGAGAGGAGATGCTTCATCCTCATCCCATAGCCACTAACAGACTGAGAGGAGAGGAGAGAGATGCTTCAGCCTCATCCCATAGCCACTAACAGACTGAGAGGAGAGAGATGCTTCATCCTCATCCCATAGCCACTAACAGACTGAGAGGAGAGGAGAGAGATGCTTCATCCTCATCCCATAGCCACTAACAGACTGAGAGGAGAGAGATGCTTCACCCTCATCCCATAGTCACTAACAGACTGAGAGGAGAGAGATGCTTCACCCTCATCCCATAGCCACTAACAGACTGAGAGGAGAGAGATGCTTCACCCTCATCCCATAGCCACTAACAGACTGAGAGGAGAGGAGATGCTTCATCCTCATCCCATAGCCACTAACAGACTGAGAGGAGAGGAGAGAGATGCTTCACCCTCATCCCATAGCCACTAACAGACTGAGAGGAGAGAGATGCTTCATCCTCATCCCATAGCCACTAACAGACTGAGATGAGAGAGATGCTTCACCCTCATCCCATAGCCACTAACAGACTGAGATGAGAGAGATGCTTCACCCTCATCCCATAGTCACTAACAGACTGAGAGGAGAGAGATGCTTCATCCTCATCCCATAGCCACTAACAGACTGAGAGGAGAGGAGAGAGATGCTTCACCCTCATCCCATAGCCACTAACAGACTGAGAGGAGAGAGATGCTTCATCCTCATCCCATAGCCACTAACAGACTGAGAGGAGAGAGATGCTTCACCCTCATCCCATAGCCACTAACAGACTGAGAGGAGAGAGATGCTTCATCCTCATCCCATAGCCACTAACAGACTGAGAGGAGAGGAGATGCTTCACCCTCATCCCATAGCCACTAACAGACTGAGAGGAGAGGAGAGAGATGCTTCATCCTCATCCCATAGTCACTAACAGACTGAGAGGAGAGAGATGCTTCATCCTCATCCCATAGCCACTAACAGACTGAGAGGAGAGGAGAGAGATGCTTCAGCCTCATCCCATAGCCACTAACAGACTGAGAGGAGAGGAGAGAGATGCTTCATGCCACTAACAGACTGAGAGGAGAGAGATCTTCATCCTCATCCCATAGCCACTAACAGACTGAGAGGAGAGAGATGCTTCATCCTCATCCCATAGCCACTAACAGACTGAGAGGAGAGAGATGCTTCATCCTCATCCCATAGCCACTAACAGACTGAGAGGAGAGGAGAGAGATGCTTCATCCTCATCCCATAGCCACTAACAGACTGAGAGGAGAGGAGAGGAGATGCTTCACCCTCATCCCATAGCCACTAACAGACTGAGAGGAGAGAGATGGAAGGAAAATAAAATACAAATTAGATTTAAAGGAATAAAATACTTAAAGTGGTTTTCCCTCTCTAACATTGTGACTAATAGGTTGTTATTGCATCTCGAGTGAAAGAGTGTGTTTTAATTCAATTGTACTTATTATGTAAGGACAAGATTGTGTGTGTGTGTGTGTGTGTGTGTGTGTGTGTGTGTGTGTGTGTGTGTGTGTGTGTGTGTGTGTGTGTGTGTGTGTGTGTGTGTGTGTGTGTGTGTGTGTGTGTGTGTGTCTGTGTGTCTTTAATTTGTCTAGATATTTTCATAAACAAAGGTCTAGACAGCCCAACAGGAATATGACGAGGAGTGGGTCAGAGCATCGATGCTAAAGTGATGCTGTGAAACTCAAGCTGTGTTATGATGCAGTCTGGATGGGCACTGAGACAGGATGTGATGCGAGAGGAGAACAGATATCACACAGAGAGAGGAGAAGGGTGGAGAAGTTGGAGAGAGAGAGAGAGAGAAGGGGAGAAGGAGGAAGAGGTGAGAGAGAAGGGGAGAAGGAGAGAGAGAAGGGGAGAAGGAGAGGAGAGAGAGAGAGAAGGGGGAGAAGGAGAGAGAGGAGAGATAGAAGGGAGAAGGAGAGAGGAGAGAGAGAGAGACATGAGAAGGAGAGAGAGGAGAGAGCGAAGGTGAGAAGGAGAGAGGAGAGAGAGAAAAGGGAGAAGGAGAGAGAGCGAAGGGAGAGAGCGAAGGGGAGAAGGAGAGAGAGAGGAGGAGAGAGAATGGGAGAAGGAGAAAGAGGAGAAGGAGAGAGAGAAGGGGAGAAGGAGAGAGAGAAGGAGAGAGAAGGGGAGAAGGAGGAAGAGGAGAGAGAAGGGGGAGGGAAGGAGAGAGAGAGAGAAGGGAAGAAGAGGAAGAGGAGAGAGAGAAGGGGAGAAGGAGAGAGGAGAGAGAGAAGGGAGAAGGAGAGAGGAGAGAGAGAGAAGGGGAGAAGGAGAGGAGAGAGAGGAGAGAGAGAGAGAGAGAGAGAGAGAGGGGAGAAAGAGAGAGACAAGGGGAGAAAGAGAGAGAGGAGAGAGAGAAGAGGAGAAGGAGAGAGGAGAGAGAGAAGAGGAGAAAGAGAGAGAAGAGGAGAAAGAGAGAGACAAGGGGAGAAAGAGAGAGAGGAGAGAGAGAAGAGGAGAGAGAGAGAGGAGAGAGAGGAGAGAGAGAAGGGGAGAAGGAGAGGAGAAGAGAAGAGGAGAAAGAGAGAGAGGAGAAAGAGAGAGAAGAGGAGAAAGAGAGAGAAGAGGAGAAAGAGAGAGAAGAGGAGAAAGAGAGAGAAGAGGAGAAAGAGAGAGAGGAGAGAGAGAAGAGGAGAAGGAGAGAGGAGAGAGAGAAGAGGAGAAAGAGAGAGAAGAGGAGAAAGAGAGAGAGAAGAGGAGAAAGAGAGAGAGAAGAGGAGAAAGAGAGAGAAGAGGAGAAAGAGAGAGAGAGAGAGAGAGAGAGAGGGAGAGAGAGAGAGGAGAAGGAGAGAGAGAGAGAGAGAGAAGAGGAGAAAGAGAGAAGAGGAGAAGAGAGAGAGAAGAGGAGAAAGAGAGAGAGAAGAGGAGAAAGAGAGAGAAGAGGAGAAAGAGAGAGAAGAGGAGAAAGAGAGAGAGGAGAGAGAGAAGAGGAGAAGGAGAGAGGAGAGAGAGAAGAGGAGAAAGAGAGAGAAGGGGAGAAAGAGAGAGAGACAGAGAGAGAGAGAGAAGAGGAGAAAGAGAGAGAAGAGGAGAAAGAGAGAGAAGAGGAGAAAGAGAGAGAAGAGGAGAAAGAGAGAGAAGAGGAGAAAGACAAGTTGCAGGTCCTCTATTAGCAGGATGAATCTGATAACCCCATAATGTGTTACACCCTGAGAGGAGGAAACCACTACACCGTTAACCTGTACCCTCCCCATCCCTCTCTCCTATCTCCATCCCTCGCTCCTCGCTCCATCCGTCTCTCCTCGCTCCATCCCTATCTCCTCGCTCCATCCCTCGCTCCTCGCTCCATCCCTCTCTCCTCGCTCCATCCCTCGCTCCTCGCTCCATCCCTCTCTCCTCTCTCCATCCCTCTCTCCTCGCTCCATCCCTCTCTCCTCGCTCCATCCCTCTCTCCTCGCTCCCATCCCTCGCTCCGCTCCATCCCTCTCTCCTCTCTCCATCCCTCACTCCTCTCTCCCCTCCCCATCCCTCTCTCCTATCTCCATCCCTCGCCTCGCTCCATCCTCGCTCCTCGCTCCATCCCTCTCTCCTCGCTCCATCCCTCGCTCCGCTCCATCCCTCTCTCCTCGCTCCATCCCTCACTCCTCGCTCCATCCCTCTCTCCTCGCTCCATCCCTCTCTCCTCGCTCCATCCCTCGCTCCTCGCTCCATCCCTCCTCCTCGCTCCATCCCTCTCTCCTCGCTCCATCCCTCTCTCCTCGCTCCATCCCTCTCTCCTCGCTCCATCCCTCTCTCCTCTCTCTGTCCTTCTCTCCTCTCGCCCCTCTCCTCGCTCCATCCCTCTCTCCTCGCTCCATCCCTCACTCCTCGCTCCATCCCTCTCTCCTCGCTCCATCCCTCTCTCCTCGCTCCATCCCTCTCTCCTCGCTCCATCCCTCTCTCCTCGCTCCATCCCTCGCTCCTCGCTCCATCCCTCTCTCCTCGCTCCATCCCTCTCTCCTCGCTCCATCCCTCTCTCCTCTCTCTGTCCTTCTCTCCTCTCGCCCCTCTCCTCGCTCCATCCCTCTCTCCTCGCTCCATCCCTCTCTCCTCTCTCTGTCCTTCTCTCCTCTCGCCCCTCTCCTCGCTCCATCCCTCTCTCCTCGCTCCATCCCTCTCTCCTCTCTCTGTCCTTCTCTCCTCTCGCCCCTCTCCTCGCTCCATCCCTCTCTCCTCGCTCCATCCCTCACTCCTCGCTCCATCCCTCTCTCCTCGCTCCATCCCTCTCTCCTCGCTCCATCCCTCTCTCCTCGCTCCATCCCTCTCTCCTCGCTCCATCCCTCGCTCCTCGCTCCATCCCTCTCTCCTCGCTCCATCCCTCTCTCCTCGCTCCATCCCTCTCTCCTCTCTCTGTCCTTCTCTCCTCCCGCCCCTCTCCTCGCTCCATCCCTCTCTCCTCGCTCCATCCCTCTCTCCTCTCTCTGTCCTTCTCTCCTCTCGCCCCTCTCCTCGCTCCATCCCTCGCTCCTCGCTCCATCCCTCTCTCCTCTCTCTGTCCTTCTCTCCTCTCTCCATCCCTCGCTCCTCGCTCCATCCCTCTCTCCTCTCTCTGTCCTTCACTCCTCTCCCCATCCCCCTCTCCTATCTCCATCCCTCTCTCCTATCTCCATCCCTCTCTCCTCTCTCTGTCCTTCTCTCCTCTCGCCCCTCTCCTCGCTCCATCCCTCTCTCCCTCTCTCCATCCCTCTCTCCTCTCTCTGTCCTTCTCTCCTCTCGCCCTCTCCTCTCTCCATCCCTCTCTCCTCTCTCTGTCCTTCTCTCCTCTCGCCCCTCTCCTCGCTCCATCCCTCTCTCCTCTCTCCATCCCTCTCTCCTCTCTCTGTCCTTCTCTCCTCTCTCCATCCCTCTCTCCTCGCTCCATCCCTCTCTCCTCTCTCTGTCCTTCTCTCCTCTCGCCCCTCTCCTCGCTCCATCCCTCTCTCCTCTCTCCATCCCTCTCTCCTCTCTCTGTCCTTCTCTCCTCCGCGCCCCTCTCCCGCTCCATCCCTCTCTCTCTCTCTCCATCCCTCTCTCTCCTCTCTCTGTCCTTCTCTCCTCTCGCCCCTCTCCTCGCTCCATCCCTCTCTCCTCTCTCCATCCCTCTCTCCTCTCTCTGTCCTTCTCTCCTCTCGCCCCTCTCCTCGCTCCATCCCTCTCTCCTCGCTCCATCCCTCTCTCCTCTCTCTGTCCTTCTCTCCTCTCGCCCCTCTCCTCGCTCCATCCCTCTCTCCTCTCTCCATCCCTCTCTCCTCTCTCTGTCCTTCTCTCCTCTCGCCCCTCTCCTCTCTCCATCCCTCTCTCCTCTCTCTGTCCTTCTCTCCTCTCGCCCCTCTCCTCGCTCCATCCCTCTCTCCTCTCTCCATCCCTCTCTCCTCTCTCTGTCCTTCTCTCCTCTCGCCCCTCTCCTCGCTCCATCCCTCTCTCCTCGCTCCATCCCTCTCTCCTCTCTCTGTCCTTCTCTCCTCTCGCCCCCTCTCCTCGCTCCATCCCTCTCTCCTCTCCATCCCTCTCTCCTCTCTCTGTCCTTCTCTCCTCTCGCCCCTCTCCTCGCTCCATCCC
The DNA here is from genome assembly GCF_036934945.1 of Oncorhynchus masou masou. Taxonomy (NCBI): domain Eukaryota; kingdom Metazoa; phylum Chordata; class Actinopteri; order Salmoniformes; family Salmonidae; genus Oncorhynchus; species Oncorhynchus masou. The sequence continues at coordinate 306,055 of NW_027011574.1, read as the reverse complement.
TCTCTCCTCTCTCCATCCCTCTCTCCCTCTCTCTGTCCTTCTCTCCTCTC